>NW_016107465.1:118075-130663 GCF_001604975.1 Cebus imitator | reverse complement strand
GGCAGAATGCACATTGGTTAGGCCTTGGCTTGGGCCTTTGTCTCCCTGGACCTCTCTGCTGGGTTTCTGGTCCTTGGGAGAGAACTTGGGTTTCCTGGAGTGCTGCTATCACTGCCTTAGTAATTCTCTTATCTTGTTTGGCCTCTAGGGTGTCTCTATTGTTAAAGACTTTTTGGGCGATCTCCAACAACTGAGTTAGATTCATTCCCTGGAACTCCTCTAATTTTTGTAATTTTCTTTTGATGTGTGGGGCAGACTGGGAAACGAAAGCCAGATTGATGGCCCACTGGTTCTCCGGGGCCTCAGGGTCTATGGGGGTGTAGGTACGGTATGCGTCCTGTAGGCGCTCTAGGAAAGCGGCTGGGGACTCCTGCAGACCTTGGGTCACAGTCCCTACCTTGGAGAGATTGGTAGGTTTCCGGGCTGCCCCCCTAACTCCCTCTAACAAATACTGGTGAAAATTGTTCAAGGCCTGCATGCCCGCTGGGGTGTTTGGGTCCCATTGGGGCCTGGTGGAAGGGAAGAGTTCATTAATTTGCTCCTGGCAGTCTTCTACTGACCCTCCCCCCCTCCCAAGTATTGCTTTATGGGCTTCTTGTCTAATTCTGCTTCTCTCCTCCGTGGTAAACAACACCATGAGTAGCTGCTGACAGTCGTCCCAGGTTGGACGGTGTGTTTGTAAAACCGACTCCAGGAGTCCTGTGAGTGCCTGGGGCTTTTCAGAAAATGGAGGGTGTTGAGCCTTCCAGTTATACAGATCACTAGAGGAGAAGGGGATATGAACAAAGAAGGGGCGGCCCCGGCTGCTGCCATCCTCAGGAGGTGCCTCCCTGAGGGGCAGCAGCTTCAGTGGGTGTGGGGCCCCGCTTCGAGTGTGGAGAGGAGATAAGGGCTGATCATTAGTACTGTCTGGAGAGGGGTGTCGGGATCCCGCTCCCACGGGCCGAAAATATGGTGGAGGCAATTCTTGGTCCTCTGCAGGGCTTGGAAGAACAGCCGGTGCTGAGGGGCCCCTTTTTAGGCCTGCTAGCATAACCTGAAGTCCAGCGTGTTCTACGCATTTTTCAAGCCAAGGAGGAGGATGCTGGATTAGTTTCAGCCATTGATCAATATATGGAAATTGGTCAGGGTGACCTGGGGGCCCTGCCACGATGTTCCAGACAGCCTGAGTTATCTTGGGATCGTATGTCCCCGTATCTGGCCAGCCTACCCCAAAGGCTGGCCACTCTAACTCACAGAGGGTCCGAAGCCTCTGTGAGGTTAGTTTAATACCATACTGGCCAGAGAACCCTGTTTTAAAATTTGCTGTCATGCATTGGATTGGGGTGCATGGTTGGGAGCTAGACGACCCCATTTGTGGGTTTTTTTGTTTTTTGTTGTTGTTTTTTATGCCAAATTTTCCTCAAGAGAATTCACTAATTTAAAACTGATTTCCCTAATTTAAAACTAGCCTCACTGAGGATTTGAGCCAACAACCTTGCAGTTGCAGGCCTCACACCTTAACGACTATGCTAACAAGTCACTTTTGTTACAGAAAGTTAGAAAGCTTTTCTTAAAGCCACATTCTGGATGCAAATGCTGCACCCTGAGGCAGTGTGGCCTGCCTCAAAGCTGGGCGGGGCTGACTGCCAGCAGAGAAAGGAAAAAAAACGCTCTTAGTGTCAGTTTTTAAAACTGAACTTGCTGGCGGCAAGTTTTCCCGCCCCTGCGGCTTCTGGTCCCCTTCTCTCTCTCTCTTCTGTCTACTTTCTACTTTCTCTCTCCCTTTCTCTTTTCTCTCCTCTGTTTCTACTTTCTCTCTCCTGTCTCCTTTCTCTCCTCTCTTCTCCCCTTTATCTACTTTCTCTCTCCTGTCTCCTTTCTCCTTTCTGTAGTAAAGCCAATTTTGGAAAGTCTCAAATTTAAAATTTGGCCCTCTTTAAAGCAGGTTTTAGCAGGGCCTCTGCAGCCAGGTCCTGTAAGGACCAGACAACTGGATTTTAGGGTTTATTCCTAGTCCTAGTCAGAGGAACAGGGGGTAGGGGCCAAGGTAAGGTGGCGGTCTTTTTTTCCGCAAACCACAACTGGCTAGAATAAGCACTATGGAGGTTTAGCGCTGCCCGGGCACAATCCTCCCCCTTATACATTTTTAATGGCCAGTTGCTTTGGAAAGTGACAAACAGGTGGACTAAGAGGTCTACCGGATGTGTTTTGGACCCGCCACACCCGGTAGAGTGTGCAGAAGTGCTGCCAGTCAGTTTTTACTGGGGTGGTGACATCCTACCTCCCAACATCCAGGATAGTGCCAATATGCCTTTCTGTGATGCACCGTTGGGCACTGCCCATAACATTGGACACTTTCCTGGCAGAATAAGTAGTTACCTATTTTCCATCCCAGCCTGAGAAAGAGCACCCTTAAACTCTGATCTAGGGTTTTGTTCCACACAAGCTCCAAAGAAGCTACCTCCAAGGTGTCGAGGGCACAATGGCCTCCCCGACCTGGAATCTGACCCAGCACGGGCAAAAGTACTCTTTTCCCGGTGGAGGTGGCTGGGAGAATTTACAGGCCACAATGACCAAAACAAGGAAGAGATTAAAGACAACTAGAGTTAAGACTATCTGCCACATGGCAAAGGAAGAAAGAGTGAGGCCTCAGTGATAGAAGAAGATGAAGATGAAGAAAGAGAAAAGAGTAATTTTTGAACCAGTGTATGTCTGCTAGCAGGATTCTAATAAAACTGACAAATTTACAGATGAGACAGGACCACATACAAGAGTGACAGACAAAGGGTGGGTGCCCCCCAGATGGGAGACCAGTCAGATGCCTGCCCGGCCACTTTCTCGGAAGAATTTTCAGGGGCGTCTTGGCTAAGGTGTACCCGTATAATCCCCGGGCCTGGTCACCTCAGGATGGAAGTCCAAGTAGGACAGCTCTGAGGTGAGTCACCGTTATGCCCTACGACGCCCCAGTGGAACCGCGGGTGAAGGCCCACACAAGCCCCGTAGCCTTTCAGCCGTGGGACTACATATATACACACTCACTCTCTCACTCACACAGAGGTTATGGAAAACAACCGAACGCTGCCACCCACTATGCCAGCTACCAGGGGCGAACGCTGGTACCCTCTGCACCAGCTACCGGAAACGAACGCTGGTACCCTCTGCACCAGCTACCAGAAGGCTGCCACCCACTATGACAGCCACCAGAAGTGAACGCTGGTACCCCCGCACCAGCTACCAGAAGCCTCAAGCGACGTCTCGGTGAGACTTGCCAGGTCGGAGTTGAAATGACTCGTCAGTCCCCCGACACAGGCCCAGACCAGTACCTCCGGAGGCTTTTCCTTTTAGGACCCTGAGGAATTTCGGGTGAATGTCGGCTGAGAGGTCGCTTATCCTCCACGGTGGCTCTCCAGGGCCCTGCGAAAGAACAGGGGGCGCCTCCCCAGAGGCCCCCAAGGTGGGAGCGGCCGCCCGGGCGAGATTCTGAGATGGCTTTTGTCTGGTGATAACAAAAAGAATATCTCGCTGGGGCCTCCAAATGTTGTATTTGACCGAGTGTAGAAAGTTATCACAAGACAAAAGTATGCCAGGTTGCAGGGTCATTTATTATGCCGGCGACCACAGAGGACTCACGTCTCTCCAACCTGTGGTGGCAACAGGAGGGTGCCACGATTTTTTATACACGAAAAACCACCTTGGGAGTGGGGGTGAGGTGCAGGGATGGGGATGAAAAGGCTTCAGACATTCCGAGGGCTAGTGGATTCTGTAAATTACCTCCTGGGCAGAGATGAGGGTGGGGGTCTCTGGACATTCCAAGGGCCAAGGGGACTTTTGTCATTCCGTTTGTTACTTAAGTGGTTTACAGAAGTCAAGATAAACATTTGTTTACACATTATCTGGTTAAGGTGGAAATCACAGACCTTAGTTACTTATTACAAGTCGCAGGAGCCAGGATGGAACTAGCTTGGGCTGCTTAGTCTGGCAATTGCTGGTGAGCAAAGGCTAGCAATTCTGGCAGTTACTGATAAGCAAAGGTAAACAGCTTTACATAGTTTTGAAGAACAAACTGACAGTTCTATTTACAGAGGCCAAGGACAGTAGTTATTGTAAGGAGAATGGGGCAGCCATTTCAACTTATCTAAAAACAGTTTTGCATTTTATAAAATAGTTTTGCTCTGATTCTGGCTCTAGGCCAGCACAATATCACAGTATGATGTCCTGAAAATTTGTTGTAGTTATTGTTGACTGATTTATCATTTAGTCTTTCTTGTCTTTTTTTTCGGGGGGTGGGAATGGACTCTTATTCTGTCACTTATGCTGGAGTACAGTGGCATATTCTCACCTCACTGCAAACTCTGCCTCCCAGGTTCAAGCAATTCTCCTACCTCAGCCTCCTGAGTAGCTGGGACAATAGTCACATGCCACCATGCCCAGCTAATTTTCTGTATTTTAGTAGAGATGGGGTTTCACCATGTTAGCCAGGATGGTCTCTATCTCCTGACTTCCTGATCCGCCTGCCTTGGCCTCTCAAAGTGCTGAGATTACAGTCATAAGCCACTGCACCCAGCCATCATTTAGTCTTTATACTTAAGAGTAGTTTACATACCACAGTTACAGTGTTATAATATTCTGTGTTTTTCTATTTACTTATTATTATCACTGAGTTTTTTTTTACCTTTAGATGATGTCTTCTTACTCATTAACTTCCTTTTTTTTTCTGTTTTAAGTATTCCCTTTATTATTTCTTATAGGGTGGGTCTGGTGTTAATGAAATCCCTAAATTTTTGTTTGTCTATGAGAGTCTTTATTTCTCCTTCATGTTTGAAGATTTCTTTCACCAGATATACAATTCTAGGGTAATAGTTTTTTTCATATAGCACTTTAAATATGTTGTGCCACTGTCTCCTGGCCTGCAAGATTTCCACTGAAAAGTCTGCGGCCAGATGTATTGGAGCTCCATTGTATGTTGTTTGTTTCTTTTCTCTTGCTGCTTTTAGGATCCATTGTTTAACCTTGACCTTTGGGAGTTTGATTATAAAATGCCTTGAGGTAGCCTTCTTTGGTTAAATCTGCTTGGTGCTCTATAACCTTCTTATACTTAAATATTGATATCTTTTTCTAGGTTTAAGACATTCTCCCTTTACCCCTTCAAATAAACTTTGTATTCCTATTTATTTCTCTACTTCTTCTTTAAGGCTAATAACTCTTAGATTTGCCCTTTTGAAGCTGTTTTCTAGATCCTGTAAGTGTGCTTCATTGTTTTTTATTCTTTTTTTCTTTTGTCTCTTCTACCTCTATTTTCAAATAGTCTGTCCTCAAGCTCATTGACTCTTTCTTCTGCTTGAACATTTCTGCTATTAAAAGATTCTGCTGTGTTCTTCAGTAGGCCAATTGCATTTTTCAGTTCCAGAATTTCTGCTCAATTATTTTAAATTAAATATTTTTGTTAAATTTAACTGATAAAATTCTGAATATCCTCTCTTTGTTATCTTGAATTTCTCAGAGTTTCCTCAATTTTTTTTTAACTTTTCTGTCTGAAAGATAACATGTCTCAGTTTCTCCAGGAATGGTCCCTAGATAAGGTCCTGGTTTAGTTCATTTAATGAGGTCTTATTTTCCTGGATATTATCTTGATACTTGTAGATGTTCTTCTTTGTCTGGGCATTGAAGGGTTAGGCATTTATTGTAGTCT
Source organism: Cebus imitator (assembly GCF_001604975.1). Lineage (NCBI taxonomy): Eukaryota > Metazoa > Chordata > Mammalia > Primates > Cebidae > Cebus > Cebus imitator. Next base: position 124,992 of record NW_016107465.1, on the reverse strand, counting down.
TCACAGTCTGGGCTTATTTGTAACCATCCCTATTTGGAAAGATTTCCAGGTATTCTTGCAATTTTGGTTTTACTGTGACAGGGCAGCACTGAATGCAATGCAATGACTCAGAATTGCTGTGTTCTCCTTCTCCCAAGTACACAGATTCTCTCTCCACACCATGTGGCCACTGCCATGGGATGGGGGGAGGTGGCATCAGTGAGTCAAGACTGTCTTTTCTACCCTCTTCCATTGCCTTTTACAGTGATATGAATTTAAAAACAGATACTGTGAGTGCTTACCTGATTTTTGGTTCATATGAAGGTTCCTTTTTTGTGCGTAGATATTGCTAAATTAGCATCCTTATGAGGAGATGATCAGTGAAGACTTTAATGTGGCTGTCTTGCTCCACTCCTTTAGAGGTCTGTGTTTTAAATAGTGCCAGTTAGCGTTCTGGAGATCACATAAAGTGACCAGAAATATGATATCAGATAATATATAATTCTATTTGTGTATCAATCTCAAAATTTATAGAATAAGGAAATTAAATTATCCTTTGGATCTTTTTTAGCTGTAACATTTAATACTTTAAGATCATAATGCCATTCTACCTGGCAATATCTGATAGTACACTACTAACATTAAAGAAGGAAATAATAAATTTGGGTAGATAAATTATATTATTATATGACTGTGCCCAGTTAGCAATACTTTTTTATTATATATAAACTAAACTTGTAATTAAAAAGAGTACACTTCTTAAAAAGGAATATACAAAACCACTTTAATACATTAAGTTTTCTTTCTGCAATGTGTTGCTCAATTTCTCACTATATCTTATTAAATTATATAATTATACACACACACACATTTTGATCAACAACCACATGCAATTTGTCAACATTTGTTAATATTTGGAATAATGTATCCACTGCTGCTTTAAAATTGACAAAATGTGAACTCAGAGGGAAAACTCACCAGATCAAAAGTATGCATTATCTTTAAAGGAATAGATATACCTAGTGGAATTGATTAAGCCATGGAAAGAAAATTATTATGGGAGAGTAAATGTAAAATCGAGTGAAAAATCAATGAAATAGAATACTTGACTCTGATGATACTTTATCAAAAGGAGCTAAATTAGAGACAATGTAATTTCAAATTTTACAGAGTTTATTGGATGCTTTCCAAATTGCACAGGTGTGATCTTTTGGACTCGAGAGATTCTATGTTGGCAATGCAGGGAAACAGGTGGAAAAAATAACCCATCTTATGATAATGTGTGAAGAGTAGGAAATATTGATGGCACATTGATATGATTAATAGGATGTAGGATTGTTAGAAGGCAAACAAAATTGGCAGCAGTAGTAGTTGAAATAGGAACAGCTGAAAGAACTATTGAAGGAGCAGTTGGTGAGAAGAGAGAATAGACAGAGTCTCAAAAAGCTGGGTTGGAAAGATCTGTTAGAAAATTAGGAAATCTACTATTTCAGTGGCTTCTAAGAATAAAAATTTACATTACTTTTGTTAATAAGTTATACTCTCCAAAACATTTTAATTAACTACATCTAAATTAAGAAGTGTTAATGGTATCTCCATTTTTAAGGTGAGAAAGCAGGGTATAGACTATTAAATTGGTATGGGCTCTTGTAAAACTGATAAGAGAAACCGGTTATCTTCTTTCCAGGAGACTCATTGTACCATTGGATTTACTAGACTTATCTTGGTCATTTTTGGAAGCATAAAGATGTAAGATGGACTTGGAAAGTCAAAGAGGAAGTTATTGCTTATTAAGTTTAGTTACAACATTTATATACATAGGTAAGCATATTTTAGGAAGCTAGAAAAGGAGAGCATTAGAAAGAGTAAGAAAGAGAAGAAAACTACCAAAAAATACTTAGGGGTAGAAGAAACCTATATGTGAAAAACATGACTAGAAAAGATCCAAAAGGCATTTAAAAGATAAGAGGAAATTGGTATCAGGGCAGCCTATGTGTTTAAATCTTTGTGACCTGTCTCCCTTTTTTCTATAACTTTTCTCCTACTTCTCTTCATGAACTCAAACTCGCTTCTAAACTCAGTCTTGTGCCTTCTTTTAGATCCCTAATATTTGATAAAACCTGGCTTATCCACCCCAGTGGTTTATCATAAACAAATCTCATTCATCTATTCTAATGTCATTTTTTTTGCATACAATCTCTTAGAAATAATTTCTTTGTTTTCAGATCTTCTGTAACATGTTTATAAATGTTCTTTGATAAACTATCATTTTTAATATACTAAAATTTACTTCATGATTAATTCTGCTTCTTTTCTAGGCAGTAAGCAAGAGACTTAAAAATTATTTTTAGCAAAAGGGTCTCACTATATTGTACAGGTTGGACTGGGACTCCTGGGCTAAAGCGATCCTCCTGCCTCAGCTTCCAAGTAGCTGGGACTACAGGTAAACACTACCATGCCTCACTAAGAGTTAATTTCTAAATGTTATGTTTTTAGTATCTAGATCTAGCTTTGTAGTATTGTGTTGTGTTTAGCCCTGAATATGTATTGTGGAGTGAATGAATGGGTGATTTATTCATTAGTCTTTTAATGAACCACACTATTCCATGTGCTTGAACCACACTATTCCATGTGCTATAACATATTGGGTGGTAAAGCACTTATTTTGTGAAATATTTAAAACAACTATTTGAAGTAAAATTATTAGCTGAAGTTATTCTTTTAAAAAAGAATGAGAATAACTGCCAAATTCCCAAACAGCAAGGCAGTGTAAAAATGGTAGGAGAATAAAAAACAAAAATATAGCTATAAAATAAAAAATAAAAATAAGAAGGATATTTAAATTGACCAAAAAATCTTCAAAACAAAGGGTAGAAAAACCTATGTTTGTCATAGTCAGAATAAAAGCAAAATGGAAATATTAAAACTGAAATGTTACTCAATAACAGCATATGTAAAAAAATAAATATTAATGTTTTATTTAATTAAAATCTTAAAAATGTGATATAAGAAACACATTTATGCACCCAGTGTATGTAGACAGCAGAGAAATTCATGAAAAAAGGAAAGTTTTAGAGTTACATGGAGAAACTGATGATTAAAAATTATGTTGAATAATTTTACTATCCATGTTTTCAAGTTTGTCAGGCCAAAGATGATAGATAAGGTGGGAAGTGAAGCACTTGAATTAACATAATAAAGATCAGGAATTAATACTTTTAAAAATATTTCATGAGCATCAACAATATTTAGGTACTTTTCCAGTCAATTCAAATATGGCAATGCGCAAAAAAAAAAAATCCAAAAATGTCTAAAGTTCAAATAGAAACTGTACATTCTTTTCACGGCATAGAAAGTTTTCAAAATATTGATCATGTGATGAACCAAAAAAAAAAAAAAAAAGAAATGTAAGAAAAGTAGATAGTAGCATTGCCTAGTGATTGGTCTTGAATTCTATTGTTGAATAAATGAACGAATAACTCAGTGACTTACTGGTTCCTTATGATAAAAATAATAAACGTTAAGAGCCTGGAAAAAATATGTTCTAAATAATCTCTGAATCAAATATGAGGTTAAAAAATAAACCTGAAAATTATTTAGAAAAAAATGAAGAGAAATTACTGGGTGACACTAAAGTTGTACCTAGAGGAAAATGCATGTTCTTCAGAACTCTTATAATTACAAAAAAAAAATTGTTTAAGATTGCAATTAACTTAAAACCTAGAGAATAAGTAAACACAATGAAACAAAGCAGGAGGAAGGGTTGCATAAAGTTGAAATTATGAAACAAAAATACTAAGAAGGAAGGATAAATAAAATCAAAACATGGTTATTTGAACAGGGTGATAAAATTGAGAAATTTTTGATGATTCTGATGAAATAAAGAAGAGATAAAGTTAAAATTAAAATACTTAAAGTTGATAAAAGATATAACCAAACATAGAAAAGATTAACATTTTATGTGTAATTTTTCAGGATTAGTTTTCTCTAGAAATTAAACAGTAGTTTTTGGCAATATATAAACTAATGAAATTGATTTAAAGAGTGCAGTAATCATAGAGGAGTTGGTAAAAAAGACATAATTTTTAAAACTTCCATGTTCACATGGTTTGATCACAAAACTTATCTAACTTAAAGAACAGATACCTTCTTTATAAATACATCCCAGTTCATATGAATTTTTAAAAGTACCAATTTTGTTTATATAAGAGCTGTCACACCCTCGTATAAAACTTGAAATAATAATAGGAAAAAGAAACTATAGATTAAGCAATCTTATAAATACTATGCTAGAATTGTAAATTAGATAATGATAAATCGAATATAGTAGTATATTAAAAGATTACTATACCAACATTAAGTAGAATTTTTTAAAATGGAAAGACATTTAAGATCATAAATCCATCAATTCATAAAGCCAACAATAAAAGCTTACATAGCATTTAATATTTAGCAAAAGTCTCAAATAAAACTTCTTTTAAAAACAGGCATAGATAAAGCAAGTACTCAGAGATTTCATCACCACCAGGCCTGCTTTACAACAGCTCCTGAAAGAACCACTAAACATAGAAAGGAACAACTATTACCAGCCACTCCAACAAGATACCAAATGGTAAAGAGCATCAATACAATGAAGAAACTGCATCAACTAATGGGCAAAACAGCCAGCTAGCATCAAAATGACAGGATAAAATTCATACATAACAATATTAACCCTAAATGAAATGGGCTAAATGACCCAATCAAAAGACACAGACTGGCGAATTGGATAAAAAGCCAAAACCCATCGATGAGTTGTATCTAGGAAACTCATCTCACATGCAAGGATACACAAAGGTTCAAAATAAAGGGATGGAGGAAGGTTTACCAAGCAAATGGAGAGCAAGAAAAAAAAAAAAGCAGGAGTTGCAATCCTAGTCTCTGATAAAATAGACTTTAAACCAACAAAGATCAAAAGACACAAGGAAGGACATTACATAATGGTAAAAGGATCAATGCAACAAGAAGAGCTAATGATCCTAAATATATACGTACCCAATACAGGAGCACCCAGATACATAAAGCAAGTTCTTAATGACTTACAAAGAGACTTAGACTCCCACACAATAATACTGAGAGATTTTAACACCCATTGTCAATATTGGACAGATCAATGAGACAGAAAATTAACAAGGATATCCAGGACTTGAACTCAAGCCTGGACCAAGCAATCCTAATAGACGTTTACAGAACACTCCACTCCAAATCCACAGAATATACATTCTTCTCATCACCACATTACACCTACTCTAAAATTGACCACATAATTGGAAATAAATCACTCCTGAGCAAATGCAAAAGAATGGAAATCATAAAAAAACAGTCTCTCAGACCACAGTGCAATCAAGTTAGAACTCAAAATTCAGAAACTAACTCAGAATCGCACAGCTTCATGGAAACTGAACAACTGGCTCTTGAATGTTGACTGGAAAAACAATGAAATGAACGCAGAAATAAAGATATTCCTCAAAAACAACGAGAACCAAGACAAAACATACCAGAATCTCTGGGACACATTTAAAGCAGTGTCTAGAGGAAAATATATAGCCATAAATACCCACATGAGAAGCAAGGAAAGATCTAATATGGACACCCTGTTGTCAAAATTGAAAGAGCTAAAGGAGCAAGATAAAAAAAAAACTCAAAACCTAGCAAAAGACAAGAAATAACTAAGATCAGAGCAGAACTGAAGGAGTTAGAGACTCAAAAAACCCTTCAAAAAATCAATAAATCCAGGAGCTGGTTTTTCAAAAAGATCAACAAAACAGACAGACCACTAGCCAGATTAATAGAAAAGAGAGAAGAATCAAATACATGCAATAAAAAAAATGATAAAGGTGATATCACCACAGATTCCACAGAAATACAAACCATCATCAGAGATTATTACAAACAACTCTGTGCACACAAACTAGTAAACCTGGAAGAAATGGATAAATTCCTGGACACTAGCCTCCTCCCAAGCCTAAACCAGGAAGAAGTTGAAACCCTGAATAGACCAATAACAAGGGCAGAAGTTGAGGCAGCAATTAGAGCCTACCACCCCAAAAAAGCCCAGGTCCTGATGGGTTCACAGCCGAATTCTACCAGACATACAAAGAGGAGCTGGTACCATTCCTTCTGAAACTACTCCAAACAACCCAAAAAGAGGGAATCCTTCCCAAATCATTTTATGAGACCAACATCATCCTGATACCAAAATCTGACAGAGACTCAGCAAGAAAAGAAAACTTCAGGCCAACATCCATGATGAACATAGAAGCAAAAATCTTCAATAAAATACTGGCAAACTGATTGCAACAGCACATCAAAAAACTTATCCACCATGATCAAGTAGGATTCATCCCGGGGATGCAAGGCTGGTTCAACATATGCAAGTCCATAAATGTAATTCACCACATAAACAGAACCAAAGACAAAAAACACATGACTATTTCAATTGAGGCAGAGAAGGCCTTTGACAATATTCAAAAGCCCTTTATGCTAAAAACCCTCAATAAACTAGGTATTGATGGAATGTATCTCAAAATAATATAAGCTATTTTTGACAAACCAACAGCCAATATCATACTGAATGGCAAAAACTGGAAGCATTCCCCTTGAAATCTGGCACTAGACAAGGATGCCTTCTCTAACCACTCCTATTCAATATAGTATTGGAAGTTCTAGCCAGAGCAATCGGGCAAGAAAAAGAAATAAAGGGTATTCAAATAGGAATGGAGGAAGTCAAATTGTCTCTATTTGCAGATGACATGATTGTATATTTAGAAGACCCCATCGTCTCAGCCCAAAATCTCCTGAAACTGATAAGCAAGTTCAGCAAAGTCTCAGGATACAAAATCAATGTGCAAAAATCACATGCATTCCTATACACAAATAACGGACTTAAAGAGAGCCAA
>NW_016107465.1:103938-113450 GCF_001604975.1 Cebus imitator | reverse complement strand
AGCCAAATCAAGAACAAACTTCCATTCACAATTGCCACAAAGAGAATAAAATACCTAGGAATACAACTAACAAGGAACGTAAAGAACCTCTTCAAGGAGAACTACAAATCACTGCTCAAGGAAATAAGAGAGGACACAAACAGATGGAGAAACATTCCATGTTCATGGTTAGGAAGCACCAATATTGTGAAAATGGCCATAGTGACCAAAGTAATTTACAGATTCAACACTATCCCCATCAAGCTACCAGTGAACACCTTCACAGAACTGGAAAAAAACACTTTAAACTTCATATGGAACTAAAAGAGAGTCCGCATAGCCAAGTCAATTCTAAACAAAAAGAACAAAGCTGGAAGTATCACACTACTGGACTTCAAACTATACTACAAAGCTACAGTAATCAAAACAGCATGGCACTGGTACCAAAACAGAGATATAGACCAATGGAACAGAACAGAGGCCTCGGGGGCAACACCACACATCTAGAACCATCTGATCTTTGACAAACCTGACAAAAACAAGCAATGGGGAAAGAATTCCCTATTTAATAAATAGTGTTGGGAAAACTGGCTAGCCATGTGCAGAAAGCAGAAACTGGACCCCTTCCTGACACTTTACACTAAAATTAACTCCAGATAGATTAAAGATTTACCTTAAGACCTAACACCATAAAAACGCTAGAAGAAAACCTAGGGAAAACCATTCAGGACATAGGCATATGCAAGGACTTTATGACCAAAACACCAAAAGCATTGGCAACAAAAGCCAAAATAGACAAATGGGACCTAATCAAACTCCACAGCTTCTGCACAGCAAAAGAAATAGTCATTAGAGTGAATCAGCAACCAACAGAATGGGAAAAATTTTTTGCAATCTACCCATCTGACAAAGGGCTGATATCCAGAATCTACAAAGGGCTGATATCCAGGATCTACAAAGAACTAAAACAAATACACAAGAAAAAAACAAACAAGCCCATTCAAAAGTGGGTGAAGGATATGAACAGACACTTTACAAAAGAAGACATACATGAGGCCAACAAACATATGAAGAAATGCTCATCATCACTGGTCATTAGAGAAATGCAAATCAAAACAACATTGAGATACCATCTCATGCCACTTAGAATGGCGATCACTAAAAAATCTGGAGACAACAGATGCTAGAGAGGATGTGGAGAAATAGGAACACTTTTACACTGTTGGTGGGAGTGTAAATTAGTTCAACCATTGTGGAAGACAGTGTGGCAATTCCTCAAGGACCTAGAAATAGAAATTCCATTTGACCCAGCAATCCCATTACTGGGTATATATCCAAAGGATTACAAATCGTTCTACTATAAGGACATGTGCACACGAATGTTCATTGCAGCACTGTTTACAATAGCAAAGACCTGGAACCAACCCAAATGCCCATCGACGATAGACTGGATAGGGAAAATGTGGCAGATATACACCATGGAATATTATGCAGCCATCAAAAACAATGAGTTTGGGTTCTTTGTAGGGACATGGATGAACCTGGAAACTATCATTCTCAGGAAACTGACACAAGAACAGAAAATCAAACACCACATGTTTCCACTCATAGGTGGGTGTTGAACAATAGGAACACATGGACATAGGGAGGGTAGCATCACACACTGGGGTCTGCACATGGGAAATAGGGGAGGGACAGTGGGGGGTGGGGAGTTGGGGAGAGATAGCATGGGGAGAAATGCCAGATGCAGGTGATGGGGAGGAAGGCAGCAAATCACACTGCCATGTATGTACCTATGCAACAGTCTTGCATGTTCTTCACATGTACCCCAAAACCTAAAGTACGATAAAAAAAAAATAGCCATAGATGGAAACAAATGTGTTAAAGACCATTTCAACCAGAAAATGGTAGAGCGAATTAATAGATGAAATAATAAGGCTATTTGCACTAAATTTGGTTGTAAATTGCCTGTCAGTATTTTCATTTAACACCATTTTGAAAGAACTAACTAATGAAACAAGACACAAAGTTGAAGTTACACATACAAATGCTGAAAATGTACTTACATTTTAAAGAATATACTTTTATCTGTCTTAGAAGCATGAGAGACCTGAGGAAGATAAGATAGAATGAAATAATTAGTTGACTAAGTGTAAGGTAAATATTTAGCAACAATCTATTCAAAATAGAACTGAAACCAAAATAATGGTATAATACTGAAAACAATGCAAAATGAAAACGAATAATTTAGAGTGAAAATTTCAGATCTCAGATCTTGTTAATGTACAAAAGCTACGTGTAAATAGACATCACAAAATGTTGAGTTTTAAAGGTAAATTTCATATATTAATAATTTTAATGGCAATCAAAATGGAAAAAATTAACAAAAATCTTACAAAATATTTTTTTTAATATTCAGTGGGAAAAAAATTTAGAGGAAAATCTGAGAATGGCAAAAAGTTTAAGCAAAATTACTTTCTTATTATTCTATATGAAGTTTTAAAATATATCACAGCTACTAAAAGTAAATTCATGTAATATGAATATACATAATTTGAAACAAGAATTATTCATTTAATAAATACTAATATAAGTTGCCTACTTATAAGAAAATACCTATGGATCTCTAGTTTCCATAGCAAATACATGTATACTTTATACAGATACATTTTTATTTTATTTTTCTTGGGGCTATGTAAAACTAAAAGACAAACAAGTATTTGGGAACTATTTGCAATACACATAAGAAACTAATCACTGTATACTTTCAGTTATGTGAAAAGCCTTATAAATTGTTAAATGGAAGAAAAAAAACTCCTTTATCCAGTTTCCCATAAAGAAATGGTCACATAGCGTATAATACACATTAAAAAAATCAAAATGGCCATTATCAAGTACTCTGGCTACATCATAAGGAAAATAAAATAACAATGCAACCAAAACAATGTTGCCATTTTCCCCTGTTCATTTGATTGACAAATATTTAAATAACGCGTTCTGATCAAAAAGAAAAGGGACAAAGGTATTGGTACTCCATTACATTATTTGTTGAGGGCTAACTAGCTAAAATATTATATGAAAGTAACATGGCAATTTCATTTAAATGAAATTTTTACATACTCTTTTATCCAGAAATCCCACTTTGAAGAAATTATTCTCTAGTTACTAGTACCAGAATGTAAAATGATTTTATATAAGAAGACACACAAAAATCACGTCATAGCATTGCTTGTTATGGCTAGAGGTAGAAATTATGACTCTCCTTCAATAGTAGTAGACTAAATAATTAATATAGAATATCATAAAACAAGAAAAAAGTGAATTTCATTTAAATATATAGTGACCAGAAAGACTGTTGTCATTAATGTCCTATTAATACATTGCATTTGTCTAAAAACTATTATATAAATACACCCATTTTGATTTATCCTTTTGTTACAATTCTCACAGAATGCTATAACATTCAATATTTATTTATGTATGAGTATATTTCAAATATAATAATTTTGTGTTTGTGTGAATAAAAGAATGTGACTTTTGTACTGAACTCAGAGCCCTCAAATAAAAGAATCAGAATGAAAGAATCGATTCATTTTGATTACAAAATTGAGACTAGAAAAGCAGGCTGCTTTTGTTGAAATAGGTATTTGGTTCGGTATGTAGCTTGTATAGAGAACATCATGGAAGATAAACTGCTTACTCTGTCCCTTCAATGATGGTTGTGATCTGAAACTGAAATGAACTATTTTGTTGCACATAAAAATTTACTTGTAAACATAATATTATTCCCTACTGTCTCTAACAATATTGTACAATTCCCTATCTTTACCCATTACATTCTGAACTGATAAACCCAGATCCGTATCACTGATCTGAAGCTCTGGACTTACATTCAACTGTATACAGCATATCTCTACTTTAATGTCTCATAAAACTTTCCATTTCAACAGGTTCACTGTTGAACTGATAGGAAGTGGGGTGGAAGAGCTTCAGACCAGGCTTGAACTTCCTATCTAATATTTAGTAGCTATGTGAGGTTGGACAATGTATTGTCTTTGTTAGCTTTCTGACTTACAGAATGTAGGTGTCAACAGCTACTTCATAGAAGATTAAATTATATTTGTGTGTGAGGAAACCTCTGGATAAACCCATCTTAAGAGAAGAAATTCTAGGTCCTTAACCACGTAACAATTGTCCTAGTTCTGTGATGAGGTGGGCTTGTGACTTTCACTGGGAGAACATTGTTCTGCAAAACATAAGTGTTAGATTCCCATGAGACTATATATATGTATATATGTGAAATTTAAAGGTACAAGGAAGAAAGTTGCCATTATCTCATATAGTCTTTATAGAGTTCACTATGTTAGGATAATTTCTACCGTCTTGATGCCTTGTGTTACATCTATAATAGGAGAAAGATCTGATTTTAAAGAGCAGTAACTGAATACAGGAAAGTTGTAATTGGATATAAATAACCGTCAGTCTTCTCAGGCTTTATCAAAAAAAGGTGGGCTCACCACCAGGGAGCAGCAATTGACTGTAGGAGGATCTATTTCCAACACTCCTTGTAATACCCATGTGGGTAGTGGAGATGAGGGGACTGTGGGCATGGGGATCCTTCATTCTGTGTGGGCCTTTGCAGCAATTCAAGAATTCACCATTATTTGATGTTATCGTTGTTTAAAAGTAAAGAAACTCTGTTGAAAGGCATTTTTAATATTCTTTTTCTTGAGTTTTGACTTTTCACTATTTGCCTTTTAAAAAGAATGAATAATCTTGCAGGGCCTGCTAAGAAAGAGGGACTCCTCACCTCCATCTGTGCTTATACTTTGCCTAAAACAGTTTTGTATGTAGCATGCTGCCAGGTACCAAGTAAATGCTCATTAAATTAAAGCTATCATTGTGTTCGGGAATTATTCTGCCTCTCAAGATACATGTAACTCTATTCATTGCTCTTACTTTAGTGAAAAATATTATTATGCATTCTTTGCCAGATCAGAAGCCTGAAAATCATCTTACCTTATAAACCTCTCTTTACTGCTGTCACTGCTCTACTAGGTTCTGGTGTTTTTATCTCCTGGCTGATACTTATTTGAGTCTCTACCTTTTTACCATAGCTGGCTTACATTTAGCCTTGCCTACTTTTCTCTTGGATGTTGCAGTAACCTCCCGCCGTCCAGTTTTACCCCATTCCATTCCCTATGCTGCTAACAAAATGAACTTTAAAAATCATGTGAATCTGATAAAATTCCAGTCCTCCAGTCTTCCTGTCCAGATTAAAGTTCTTAATTAGCTCTTAAAAGCTTTCAAAATACATTATCATTTGCCAAGTTTAATCCTCATGATTTATTTCTTTTTCCACCCCAGTTATTCTACTACCAGTCATCAAAAAGCAACCATTGGTCTGCAATTTTGGCTACTTATAATTCCTTAAATATATTATTTCATGACTCTGTGCTTTCCCATATATGGTTCATACTACCTGAAACAATAGCAAAATTTATCCTATTATCCTGCCTAGATTTAGCTAGCATCAATTCATTCATAGTTAACGGAGCATCTTTTGCCTGAAAGGGGGCAATACGTGATGTGTTTTTATCCTCACAAAATTTACAGTTCACTCAGACTGGTAAGGTAGAAAAGACTTGAATTATTACTTCAGCTTTGATCTAGTGATTAAAATATCTGTTTTTGGTTTTAGGGTCTTCTGGTGTATCATGGTTTATAAAGTACCAAAACATGAACATTGTTGTGGGGATAGAACCTTTATGAAATATACCCTTCAGCAGCTCATGCATCTGCAGTATCATCCCTGAATCTCTGACAGCCTCCACCCTCCCAGGCTTCCTTTACTTCCTGGTTTTTGGAGCTCATTATCCTATATCCTGTCAATCTTCTGTTCAAGTAGCCTGACCCCCACCCACCATGATACAGGCAGAAAGGACTTTCTGATATCTGCTTTTGTCTCTACAGGGAGGTGATTCATTTCACTGTGGGCAGGACCATTCTTCCTGGACTGGTGAGCAGAAAAATCAAAATTGCAATTCCCAGATGTGGTGGTGTTCGAAGCTTCATTTAAGGTCACTGAACAGAACAGAAAGTTACCCAAGAAATAAGACCAGCTCTATCAGAGACCATGGAATCAGAATAACCTGGTTGCAGAAAGGATCAAAGTCATAGGAAGCACCAGGACCAGAGAACAGAAAATGGCTTATTTTATCATTGTAAAGACTCAATATTTGTATCTCCTTACGACATAAGGATAAATGTTATCCTTTATGTTAATATACATAAATAAATTTATGCATTTAAATACAAATTATGTTTTTCTTGATGTTTTGGTATATATTTATATATTTTATCTAAAATATATCAAATATTTAATAGCACTACTTAGAAATATGTCCTAACTAATTAAAGAGAAATCTTAGTATTATTACCTGAAATAAATCCTGAAAGATGAGTACTGTAATTTCACACTGAAATTGCAATCATTAATTTGATCTGCAAGGTAATCGGGCACCAGGCATTCAAATCAGCAGATAACAGAGCATCATGGCCTAACCAGGTCAGTAATGGAAATGAATGTATCAGTAGTACTCAGAAGATTTGGTTGGTCAAGTCAAAAAGGACATGCAGTTTTCTCATTCAGAACTACATTGCTGAGGAGTCAAGCAAGAGATTTAGCAGTGGGAAAAGAGAATAAACCTTTTTATGTTGAAGGGAATGATTTGACTAGGCAAGCAAACAGATCAGAATGTAGCCTTGGAATCTGGTTAGGAAAAGTGAAGATCTCAATATTGCCTCTGACAAAAAATAATGTTCTAAGAACTTCAGGAAATTTCTTGGAAGATAAAGATTTCTGTACTTTCCCTGCTGAATTTGTTGTGTATTTAGAACCTACAAATTGAAATACTTAAACTAGTGAGAGATTTTTTTTTTTAATTTAGACATAAAAATTAACATGAAACAAGACTTGAACTGTTTCTGTACTAGGTGATGAGATGAATTATGAGTGAGCCAAAGTAGCAATCAGTCTCGTTTTAGTGTAAGTACATAAGTATTATATCTAACTTTTTTGGTGGGGGGGGGAGGAGGAACAATCACATATAGCCTATATGCATAAGGAAGAGACCCAGAGGTATTTATGTGAGATTTTTGCTGCTAAATGTCAATCTGCCCAAAGTAGAACCTTACAGGCCCTGAAGGGTTAAACACTCCTCCCAAAGCACCTTTCAGCTAGAGAGCCTTGTATCAGGGGGAATAGAGCTCAATTTCTAATATGAATCAGTCTAAATATAATTAGAAGGCTTAGTTCAGTCCCTAAAACCCTTTATATGAGAATTCAGGTGAGTTTCTGGGAGCACTAATGGACTTTGCCTCATCATAAATTCCATCTTGAACTTGCTTATTCTGAGTTAATTCTGTGTTCACCAAAGAGAAGTTAGTGTGAAATTTTATTGCTTGATTTTCCTCTGCCTCAGGAACACCAAGTGACTAATCATCTAACCAGTGATTTGTCCCCCAGTTTGTCAAACTGGCAGGGTCAATCTTCATAGACTGCACTGGAGAGCCACAAACTGATGGAGCTGGAGGCTATGACCCTTAGCTGACTAACACAGGAAGAGATAACCAAATACCACATGTTCTCATTTATAAGAGGGAATTAAATGTTGAGAACACATAGACACAAGGAGGAGACCAACAGACATTGGGGATTGCTTAAGGGCAGAGGCGAGGAGGAGGAAGAGAAGCAGGAAAAATAACTATTAAGTACTAGGCTTCCTACCTGGGAAACAAAAAAGTCTGACAACAAACCCCCATGACACAAGTTCACCTATATAATGAACCTGCACATGTACCCTTGAACCTAAAATAAAAATTTAAAAAGGTTGAAAATAAGGCTAGCAAAACAATAAAAATAAATCCACTGAGTTACTTTTTCAGAGAGCTGGGGGATAAATAACCGAGTCAAAATTGATCATTTTTTAAAAAATGTTGTAAAATTTGGCATGAGACAATTTTACTTTGACACCCACCTCTACTCCTATAAGGAGAGGTTCTGAGAAGTCCAATGCCAAATCTTAGACAGAACCCAAGTTATAAACTAGATTTCTTAACTCTTATTTGTCAGTTCAATTTGTTGAGCAATATTAACAGGTAGCACAATATTCAAGTCATTTGGCCCTTTACATTTAACTAGATGAAAATACACGTTGTACTTGTAGGAGCCACTTTTCCTGGAAGGAAAAAGGGCTTTCATTTTTCTGATAACTAAAATGGGCATAAGTATATAGCCTGCTTTACTTGTGGACCAGGATTCTTATGACGTTGACACAAAATAAGGTGTATGAAAATACCTATAGTTGCTATGCATTAGTTGTTTTTGTTATACTCCTCAAGTGGTTACATGATAATTTTTAAGATTTAGGGGGCAGATTTTTTTAAGAAAAAATATAATTTTCTCTCTCAAGGATTAACCTCCTCATTGTGCTGTGTTACCAATGAAGAGGAAGGGGGGACAACTAAATTATGTGCTTTGTTGAAAATTTGGGCTGATCTGAGAACTACAATGAATTTCGGCAGAGATTCTTGAAGTATGGATCCCCCAGGCATTTTCAGAAATTCATGAGATAAAAACAATTTTCATAATAATGGTAAGCCACTATTTGTTCTGGAATCTTATTTTCTCAGGAGCATATAATTTTCCAGAGGCTATATGACATATGATATCACAAGAGATTAAATGCAGAAGGTTTCAGAATCCCACTGTCTTCTATTAATTCAGTCATCAAAATGCTTTTACAAATATAAAGCAATGCCACATTTTTCAAATTGTTATGGGACATTGGAAAGTATTCTTCAAAAAGGATGTTGTTTATATTAACATGTAATGAAATTACTTTTATTTTAAACTAAGCTAAAAATATAAATAAAGTTTGTTTTAACTTGAAATATAGTAAATTTATATATACATACACATACTTATGTATATAAAATCAACATACACAGAAGCTCTTAGGGGTCCTCACTAATTCTCAGGGTATACAGGAGTAAGGAGGTCAAAAAAGTTTGAGAGGCAGTGACTTAAGAGGCTGATAGGGATATTCTCGGAGGAACGATCCAAGATGGCCGTTTAGGAACAGCTCGGGATTGCAGCTCCCAGTGAAAGCACAGAGGGTGAGTGGACGCCGCGTTTTTATTGCCCACAGACTAGGAAATTCCCGGGCGGAGGTGCTCCACGGTCGCCAGCATGGCTGTTTCGGCCAGCGCCGCTGCTTTGCCCCGCGCGGCTGCTTTGTTGGCGCCCTGGAGCCGCGGATCTCCGTACAAAATACACTGGTCCGGGGACCCTTTTGGCTGGCGATTGGAGCCACGGGAAGTCGCCCATACGCCGGTTCAAAAAGGGGACTGAGCAGAGAACCAGGACAGTAGATTCCAGGGCAAAAAAAAGAAAAAAAAGCACCACAAACCTCAGTGCCGCTGTTTAAGCCAGCACAGTGAGTGGCCGCAGGGGAAAACAAACAGACCCC
>NW_016107465.1:91635-98351 GCF_001604975.1 Cebus imitator | reverse complement strand
CCAGATGTAGGTGATGGGGAGGAAGGCAGCAAATCACACTGCCACGTGTGTTCCTATGCAACAATTTTGCATGTTCTTCACATGTACCCCAAAACCTAAAATGCAATAAAATAAATGGGAAAAAAAAGAGGTTGATAGGTCCCACATAGGTGACTGGATTGTGGAGGTGCACAGATAAGGAGTAATAATATTAATACATAAAATATTGATAACACTTGAGAGTTTACAGACTGCTTTTCATCTCATTTAATGGCTTGAATCCACAGTTCTTGCATTACTAGATGGTGGTCCTTCCTATCACTTCTCCAATCCCCATACCTTCTCAATTGTGTGCAATGTTGAAGACTTGGCAAAGGTCATTTCTGCTGCCAAGTTCTTAATATCAGAAAAATGGAATAGTAAATTCTGATTCTAAAAAAAAGAATCAAGAAAAATGTGGAGAATTGGTCTTTACTTCAGGCTCAATTACCTTTTATGAGCTATAGTAGCGTCCTTCAAGGTGAGATTTGGAGATTTACACTGTTCCAGTTAGTATTTAGATACTGTTCCTCCATAGGTACTGCTGGCTCTGCTTTTCCTTTCTTGAGGCTACTCACAGAATTCTTTTGACAGACTTTTCAAGGTCCTCAGCTCTCTGAGGTGTCTATTATCTTTTCTTTATTCCAGTATATCTAGACCCTTTTAAAACCTATTGTTGTGACACCCCTGCTTCCTGTCTGTCCTTTCCTTCTGGGTTATCAATATTTCTGCTCCATTCCCTACCCTAAGCTTTATTTTATTTTGTTTTTGCTGGTTGGAGATGTGGAGAGTTTAATATTTCTGTGAAAAAGGCACAGGGTAAGAAGGGAGAAAAAAATCTTGTTCTGTCTTGTCGTGGAATGTATTCAGACTCCGAAGGAGAGAAGTGAGCATGTGCCATGTGGAAAGAGCAGGATAAAAAGTGCCACTCAGGAGAAATAAATTCATATGTGGAAGACTAGGTGGAAGCCTTTTTATGCTTCTCTTGATTGCAGTCAAAACAAACTTAAACTCAGATGAAAAGTTATTATATTTGAAATGACATTTTTTAGAAGCTAGGAAGGCTACAAAAACCATTTTGTGAGAGGTTTGAGCCAATCTTCCGGTAAGGGCTTACTGCCTACAAAATTCTTAACTCTAGGACATTTAGACTAATGGTAAATGGAGAAGACAGCAACCTGAAAAGATTAAGAAAGAAAAGGGAAAAGATGGAAAGGAAAATAAAGGAAACAATAACAAAAGCATCATTTGTGAGTGTCATTGCAGGTTGCTAAAATCTTAGGGACAGAAAAAAAGACAAGCACTTTTATGTGGGGCAGAGGCTAAAAAGGAATATGGAAAAAATAATTTTTCTAGTAAGCTGGTGTGATAGTAGTTTACTTTGTTTCCTTTCTTTCAACATATATATTGATTTTTAGTTGTTTCATTGTTTTTTGAATAGCCTTTTAAAACTTAGTCCTTGGGAACCAATGAATAATCACATAATTAATTTGCCAGGCTGGAAACAGGATTTAAAAACTACTAACAACCTTGAGGAAGAAAATAGCTAGAAGTTAAATAAACAATTAGGTTGCAAATTGAAGTGCCAACACAGGCACTAATTAGTCTGCTGAGGTCACTTTTTATAGACTTTTGAAAATAGGTGTCATTCAGTATATTCATCATAAAGAAAGAAAGGTATCATTTCTTGTTCTCCAGCTCAGAAACATTTTTCATGAGAACTGGTCAGTCAAGCCAAACATTACCCCTCCTTATTTGCCTGGAAATGTCTGCAATTACTTTTATACTTGTGGTTAAACAAAACAAAACAAAAACAGGATGAACAATTTATCCAAAATGATTATTTAAAAAGTTCTCAGTTCTGACAGAGATTGATGCTTTCCAGTTTTCTCTTCTGTGTACAGAAAATTTGGTTTCATTAACTTACAATTTTGAGAAAGAACAAGGAGTTCAAAACACAAGAATAATATAGTGGGCTTCAGTAAGAAAATGTGTAGTTTTCAACTGGGAAGGAAAGTTAGCCATATGCCTTGAGCAACTCTGGAGGAGCAGAGACAGTAAACCCCTACAACGAATTACCCAGGAGAGATGCTGGGAAAGAATCAAACACAACAAAAGAAAAATAAAAACAAAACTGAATAAATGAAACCTCTTTAATTTTGGCTTATTTCTTGTCTTAGTCTTCTTCTAACATTCAGCTATAAAAAATAAGATAGGTTTTCGAATTTTCGAAGATGAATAGTCAGACTTCAGATTAGAATGTGATGAAGTGGGGAAAATCTCAAACCCTCATTGTCCTGTGTCTGCTTTTATTTTTGGATTTTGTACTATACTCCATATGATCTTTGTTTATATGCACGCCTCATTTTCATCAGCACATAATGAACTCTTTGAGGTTGAAATTGAAGATCTGTTCACCCATATGATCTACAATGGTTATGATGGTATTTTTATAAAAGCAGGTCAAGTTTGTTGAGTAAATGAAGTAGAGGTATTATCATGTCACTGACTCTTATTTGTATTTGTGTTTGCAACCCAGTTGGACAAGAAAATACTAGATACATGTCTTTCATTCTATTTTCTCAATGCCTATTATTGCCAAAGCAAGCATTGTCCTAGGGAGATAATAGAGATTTCCTCTTAAATAAATCAGTGCTTCTGCTGCCATGTTTCCTTTGGAAGAATCCAAGTCCATCTAACTGCCTTCTGATTGCATAGATGTGTGAATTTATGAAGCATGAGGACTTTCATAAAGTTTCTAGTTTTAGTAAGTCAACATGAACAGATGATCAGAATTAACATTAATTTAAAAGCAAAATCCTTATATTCTATTATTGTTTTATATATAGTGCCTAGTATAGTAGATATCACATAGTAGAGACCCAAAAAATGTTTGTTGACTTTATTACTAAGTGATGTATAGTGTTTAGTGTTTGAAGAAAATGTAGAGTTTACCATATCCTTAACTTACAGGAAAAAAAAAAATTGATGCCCAGAAATTTAAAGAATTCTGTCACATCAGACAACTAATTCATGGCAAAATGGGATCTAGAACCCTACTGTTTTGACTTCCAGCCCAATTTTGAGTCACTAGAACATGCAGCAGTGCCACTTCTAGATTCATCTTCTGAGCAAATTAAATGTTAGAGAAGATAATGGTACACTATTTTAAAATCAGCTTCAATACTTCCCCTAAAAAATGAGCTTTGGAGTAGCTAAGACTCACTACATTTTTTAATAGAACCTTCTATAAAATGATTATCACCTTCACAAAATTAAATTGTTTATATCAAAGTCAGGCAAACTTCTACTGTATATGCAGTCACCTGCTTTGATGATAAATACTCTTACAAAGGATTTTAAATATGATCTGAGGTCATAATGTTTTGCCTAAAGGGAATATATAGTAAGAACTAACACTTTCTATTTATGATCCAATTCCTATTTTAATCGTTTATTATAGGAAACATCGTATTCCTGTTTGGAAGTAAATGCCATTTCTGCTAGAGAGTCTTAATATAATGATAATAATCAAGATATTTGTGGTTCTATAATAGACAACACTTTATTACACATTATTCACTAGTAGGGCGTTATTACTTTATTTTAAATACCTCTTCTCTTAACTAATGTTAATCAATAACTGGTATTTAACTGAGTTACAAATTTCTTATGAAAACATCTGAAGTAATTGCCTTTCATTAGCAGTGTGGGGATAATGTCAACTGATAAAATTCTGGAAAAGTTCAAGATTCTTACCTTGAGACAATCCAAAGAAACATAAAGGTCCTGAATTACTTTAGGACTGTCATTATGTTTCTCTCAGATCCAAATGTCATTGAAACCCCTTTCCAAAATTGTGAGCAGATTTACTGGTTATGAGTACATCACTTACTCTTGTTGAAAATTGACTTTCCTAATAAGATAAGGTTATAAGTACAAGGATGTTCATTATAGCATTAATTCTGATAGAGAAAAGTTGTAATAAACTTAAATGTCTCAATGAGAATGAGAAAATGCAATAATTAAAAAACTTTAACAAAATGATGCAAGTCTCTCTATATTAACATCCTAAGACAGTAGAGAAAAAGATGAAGTTGTAGAAATAGTTATTTACAACATACAGATCACATAAAAATATATAACATTATAGTAAATATGAAACTTTTATATATAAATTTATAGAAAAATGTCAAAAGGAACACACATAAAATTGATGATAGCAGGAAATTCTGAGAAAAGAGCAGAAGCATATGCTTGGCAGTGGGAAAGAGAAGGTCAAAAGGGAATATGTCTTACTTGCAACATTTTATTTATTACAAAGAAAATGTATTACTGTTTTATGTGTGTGATTTTTAACTGTTTTAAAAGTAAATGAGAAGGGTTTTATAACTTCTGCTTTGATATGTAAAGAGCTTTGAAGTCATCACTCCTGTTCTTAAAAGAAAAGCATGAAAAAATAAAATCAACAACTCTTCTTCGATCCATCAGAGAAATGAGATCACAAGGAAAACCGTAACTTCAAAAACTAGAGAGACAGGTATATACGGAGGATTACAGCTGACCTGGAGAAGATCCACTGGAGATAGTAACTGTTTGACACATCTAAATTGAAATTAACAAATTGCTGAAATCTGAATATCTACTGGCTTGATTATTAAATTCTTGAGGGCACAGTCAGGGCATTCACTCTTTCATGAGAGGAATTAAGACAGAAGACCCAGAATAGCAAACACAATATTGGAAAGAGAACAAATTCAGAGGACTGGCACTAACTGATTTTTAGACTTACCATAAATCTACACTAAAAAAGAGAGTGTCATACTGATAAAATAATAGGCAAATAAATCAGTGAAACAAAATAGAGAACACAGAAATAGATACACATAATGTAGCCAACTGATTTTTGACAAAAAAACAAAGACAATTCAGTGTAGAAAGATTGTCTTTTCAGCAAGTTGTGCTGGAACAACTGGACCAGATGCAAATAAATAAATAGAGTCCAGATGCAGAGCTTACACTTTCACAAAAACTAACTCGGAATAGATCACAGATGTACATGTAAAACACAAAACTATAAAAGTTCTAGAAGAGAACACAGAAGAAAATATAGGTGATCTTCAGTTTTCAGATACAACACCAAAGCCTGCTGCATTTAAAAAAAGGATAAATTGGCCTTCATTAAAATGAAAGACTTGTACTCTGCTAAGAAGCCACAAACCGGAAGAAAACATTTTCAAAGTACATATCTGAGAAAGGACTTATGTCGAAAATTACAAAACAACTCCTCAGACTCAATAGTAAGAGAACAACTCAATAAAAAATGAGCAAAATATCTGAAAGACACTTTGCCAAAAATATACACAGATGACAAATAAGCTTATAGAAAGATGCCTCATATTATATGTCATTAGGAAATTGCAAACTAAAACAACAACAAAATATCATTGCATGGCTATTAGAATGACTAAAATCCAAATCACTGATATCACCAAATGTTAATGAAGATATGAAGCAACAGTAACCCTCATTCATTGTTGGTGGGAACTGGTACCGCTACTTTGGAAGAATGTTTGGCAGTTTCTTACAAAGCTGAACACAGTCTTACCATATGATTCAGAAACTGTGCTCTACATATATACTCAAATGAATTAAAACTTATGTCCACACAAAAAACTGCACATGAATGTGCATAGCAGCTTTACTCATAATTACCAAAGACTGTAAATAATAAAGTTGTCCCTCAATAGTCCAATGGACAATACCTGTGGTATATCTATACAATGGAATATTACCTGCATTAAAAAGGAATGAGCTGTCAAGCCATGAAAATTCATGAAGAAACTTCGGTGCACCTCGCTAAGTAAAAAAGCTAATCTAAAGAGGCTACACACTGTATGATTTCTGTCACACATCATTCCGGAAAAGGCAAAACTGTAGAGACAATAAAAAAATCAATGACTTTCAAGGGTGAGTGGAGTGAGCTAAGACCTAGGGATTTTTAAGATGGTGAAACTTTGTGTAATGTGATAGTCTAATGAATCCGTGGAATTTTGTATTTATCAAAACCCATGGCACTGTACAGCACAGAGCAAACTAGAATGTAACCTATGGACTATAATTATTATATTTTAAAAGTTAGAGCCACAGATGGTGTTGAAGAATTGACTGGGAGAGGATATTAAAAAATTTATGGACTACTGGTAATATTCTATATCTTGATTTTGGTGATATACATTTACCAAAACTCATTTAATCACATATAGAATAAGTACATGTTATTATATGTAACTTATACCTCAATAAAGTTAATTTTTAAAATAGTGGTTGACAATAAAAGACTATTTCTTTTTTTTTCCCTCTTAATTTCTTTAAAAGATAACTCACTTTTTAGTGTAAAAATTATGACATTATACAAGATATGATAGTGACATCACAAAATATGTGGCATAAACACAACTGTACAATTCCCTATATTTTATATGATATGATTTAAAATTTACTCCAAGTAGAAGGTGATAAGCTGAAAATACATATTGTGATTCTTAGAACCACACCCTTAGAACAGCATTGTGGTGCATGCCTGTAATCCCAGCTACTCGGGAGGCTGAGGCAGGAGAATTGCTTGAACCCAGGAGGCAGAGGTTGCAGTGAGCCAAGATCATGCCATTGCACTCTATCCTGGGTAATAGAGCAAG
>NW_016107465.1:68497-91574 GCF_001604975.1 Cebus imitator | reverse complement strand
AAAAAAGAGATTCAATTGACTCACAGTTCTGGAAGCTTAATAGGAAACATGACTGGGAGGCTTCAGGAAACTTAAAATCATAGGTAAGTGCCACACATTTTTAAACCATCATATCTCATGAGAACTCACTATCATGAGAATAGCAAGGGGAAAAACTGCACCCATAATCCAATCACCTCTCCTCAGGCCCGTCTTTCAATTTGACATGAGGTTTGAGCAAGGACACATATCTAAGCCATATCATTGTTCTCCTGGCCCCTTCCAAATCTTGTGTCCTTCTCACATTGCAAAATATAATTAACCTTTCTCAAAAGTCCCCCAGTTTTAACTGATTTCAGCATTAACTTAAAAGTCCACATTCCGAAATCATATCTGAGACAAGGTAAGTGACGTCCACTCATGAACATGTAAAATCAAAAGTTAGTTACTTCCAAGATGCAATGGGGGTACAGGCATTAGGTAAAAGGGAGAAATTGGCCAAAACAAAGGGCCTACAAGTCCCATGCAAGTCTGAAACCCAGCAGGGCAGACATTGCATCCTAAATCTCTAAAATAATCTCCTTTGACTCTATGTTTCAAATCCAGGGCATGCTGATGCAACAGGTAAGCTTCCAAGGCCTTGGACAGCTCCACCCCTGTTTCTCTGCAGGGTACAGTTTCCACAACTGCTTTCACAAGCTGGCGTTGAGTGCCTATGGCCTTACCAGGTGCACAGTACAAGCTGTCAATGGATCTACCATTCTGGGGTCTGGAGAATGGTGGCCCACTTCTCACAGCTCCACTAGGCAGTGTCCCAGTTGGAATTCTGCGTGAGGCCTCCAACACATTTTCACTCTGCACTGCCCTAGTAGAGGGTCTCCATGAGGGCTTTGCCTCTGTGGTAGACTTTTGCCTGGTCACCTAGATATTTCCACGTATCCTCTGTAATCTAGGCAGAGGGTTCAAAACCTCAATTCTCCCCTTCTGCCCACTTGTAGGCCCACAACCATATGGAAGCTGCCAAGGCTTGGGGCTTGCACCTTCTGAAGCCATGGCCCAAGGTATACTTTGGTTCCTTCTAGCCACAGCTGGAGCTGGTAACTAGGATGCAAGCTGCCATGTTTTGAGACTGCACAGAGCAGGGGTCCTGGGTCTGGCCTATAAAATCATTTTTTATTCCTAGGCCTCGGGCCTGTGTTTTGAGGAGCTGCCAGGAAGGTTTCTGACTTCCTCTGGAGACATTTTCCTCATAGTCTTGTCTATTAACATTCTGTTCCTTTTCACTACGTGGATTTCTGCAACAGGCTTGAATTTCTCCCAGAAAATAGGTTTTTCTTTTCTACTGCATGACTGCGATGCAAATTTTCCTAACTTTAATGCTCTGCTTCCTTTATAATTATACATTTTATTTTCAAATAATCTTTGTTCACACAAATGAATGTACATGTTGAGAAACAGTCAAGTCAAATCTTGAATGTTTTGCTGCTTAAAAATTTCTTCTGCAAGATAACCTAAATCATCTCTGTCAAGCTCAACATTCCAGAGATCTCTGGGCTAGGGGCAAAATGCTGCCAGACTCTTTGCTAAAGTAAAGGAACAGTGACCTTTACTCCAATTCCCAATAAGTTCCTCAGCCCCATCTGAGACTACCTCAGCCTGGACTTTCTTTTACATACCTCTATCAGCATTTTCATCAAAACCATTCAACAAGCCTCTAGGAAGTTCCAAACATTCGCACCTCTTACTGTCTTCTTCTAAACCCACCAAACTGTTGTAACATCTGTCTATTACCCAGTTCCAAAGTTTCTTCCACATTATCAGGTATCTTTATAGCAGTACTCCACTCTTGGTACCAATTTTCTGTATTAGTCCATTCACAAACAGCTACAGAAAACTACCTGAGATTGGGTAATTTATGAAGAAAAGAGGTTTAATTCACTTACAGTTCCACAGGATTAACAGGAAGCATGACTTGGAGGTTTCAGGAAACTTACAGTCATGGTAGAAGGTGAAGAGAAAGCAGGCACCTTCTTAACATGGTGGTAGAGAGAGAGAGTGAAGGGGGAAGTGTCACACACTTTTATACCAACAGATTTAATGATAACTCACTCATTGTCATGAGAATAGCAAGGAAAGAAACTGTCCCCATGATCCAATTATCTCCCATTGGCCCCTCCTCCAATTCAGCATGAGATTTGGGTGGGGACATAAATCCAAACCATATCAATAGTGATGCCACCTGCATTGGTTAGAACAACCTTCTTACTCAGTCTACCAATCAAATATGGGTCTCTTCTGGAGACATACCATCACAGACACATCCAGAAATAATGTTTACTAGCAATTTGGGCATTTCTTAGCCTTCTCAAGTTGACACATAAAATTAACCATTACAATTCCACAACTTGTCAACTTGGGCCTCAGTCATATGTCTCCTTAAACCATACTTGATCCTCAGTAAAGAGAATAACAGGGTCACTAGTCCACCTAACATGATACAACTGTATCCCACATGTTGCTAAAATTGAACTAGTCCCTTTCTAAGAAGAAATGGTAAAGTCCTTGAGTGCTGTTTACTATTCTCATATCTTTTAAATAATTTTATGTAAAATCAAGAATACTTATATAATGATATAAAGCCAATATATGTTGTGTATAATATAAGAGAATAAGAGAGGAAAGATAGCAAATATACTTAATACATATTTGTATGTATACACAAATATTTTCACAACAAAATAAAAAGGAACTACTCATAATTACAAACCTTGTCTCTGTAACTGGTAACATAGTCACAGCTGATATTATTCTATTACACATTATGCATTCCCTTTGTCTTTAGCAATAACCTCATCTAGTTGTGGTTCTTTTCCGAGTACAGTGATCCAAACTCCTATCCCTAAAGGATCTGGGTCATTTATAGTAGTGTGGATTGAGTTGTGGTTTTTCATTGACCTTAATCACAGGACTTCAATCATGGTTTATACCAAGAGACACTCTGAAAGAATTACATGTGTTTCAGATATATTTGTCCTTATCTCCATTGTGAAGTAGTAGCCCATTTTCACCTTGGTATTAAAGACCAGTTATTCCAACCAACACTGTAGCTCCCTTCTTTGATGCTTGATTCAGAGACAAGGAGTCCAAAACGGGTGAATGCCAGTCTTAACTTCCATTTCAATAACATCATTGTCTCTCCTAGTGGAAACATTTCTCCTTATGAAACTAGACCTGTAGGGCAGCAGAGGATAGGGCCTTGGGAACAGTAAACAAAAAATTTTGCTAGTGGGTCACTAGGGGTAATATTTAGTGGTACCACTTTTATTTCCAATCTTTGATGTATAGATCTGTAAATCTTAGCTCTGGAAGAAACAACACCATATGTTCAGTGCTGCTTCAGACCATATACAGCATTCTGGAAATCCTTGCCTCAGTCTTGCAAAGTATTGTCACCAGCTATGAGACTTCAAAGGCCATTTCACTATTCTATGAAGCCAGTTGCTTCAGAATAGTGAGAAATATGGCAAAATCAATGAATTCCATAAATATGGGTCCATTATTGTACTTCTTTTGCTGTGAAATAAATTTCTTGATAAGAAGCAATGGTATGTAGACAAACATAATGATGGATAAGGCATTCTGTAAGTCTGTGAAGGGTAGTTTTGGCAGGAACATTGTATGTAGATCTGTATCCAGAGTAAGTGTCTATTCTGGTAAGGAAAAACTCTGCCATTTCCATGATAGAAGTGATACAATGTAATCAAACTACCACTGGATCAGCTGGCTGATCACTCTAGAGTGTCATGCCAAATGGGGAGCTCAGTACTGGTCTCTGGGAAGTCAGCAGTGACTGTAGACAAGTCAGTCTCGATGAGTGGAAACTCATGTTGCTGAGCCCATGCATAACTCCTGCCTGGTCACCATGGCAACTTTGCTCATGATCTTATTGGGCAATGACAGGGATTGCTGGGGAAAGAGGCTGTCTGGTATTCAGAGAGCAAGTTATCCTCTCTGTTTGATTGTTAAAATCTTCCTCTGCAGTAGTCACTCTTTGGTAAACATTCACAGAGAACACAAATATCTTTATGGCTTTTTGACTATTCAGAGAGGTCTATCTACATACCTCTTTAGTGACTTTATTGGTCATTAACTTACAAATCATGTTTTGTTTCTTCCAAATCACTGATCATCCAGCCAGTTGATTGGCTGTAGTCTCTGCAAACTAGGACTGAGTCTTTTCTTCCTGTGTCAACTGATTATAAGGAACTCCCCATGAAGCCATAGGTATAGTATGGGAGAGAGAAGGCACTGAAGCAGGAATAGGACTCATTCCTGTTCTTAAAGAAGTGGGCATTTGGATCCACTTCTTTGTGTAACTTACTTGGGTGTTCAGGACTAGCTCGGGCATGATCACATGTATACCGTTACAATTGCTCATGGACTGCTGCTGTGTATGACAAAATTTAGGGCTTTAGCATCAGATGCCACTGTTTATGACAGGAAGCTCAGGTTGCACAGCAGCTTGGTGGTTCATGGTCAACCACCCGGTCTCCATTAAATCCCAGTACCAAGCCAAAAGCTCTGTTTCAAAAAGGGAGTAATTATTTGCAGTTGATGGCAGAGCCTTTCGTCAAAATCCAAATGTGCTACACTTCACATGTAGGTGCCTGCCAAAGACTCCAAATAGCATCCTTATCTGCTACTGACACTTTAAGCACTGGTCTGCTAGATCATATGGCTCAAGGGACAAAACAGCTTGAACAATAGTGTAAACCTACTACAGAGCCTTCTCTCATTCTGAGCCCCACTCAAAACCAGCAGGTTTTAAGCCATGTGGTAAATGTGCTGAAGTAACACACCCTCCTGAAGAATATGTGGCCTCTAAAATCCAAAAAGGCCTACAAGGCATTGGGCCTCCTTCTTGCAGGAGGGGTAGCTGTAACAACTTATTCTTCATCTTAGAAAGGATATCCTGGCATGTCCCCCACTCGAACCCTAGAAATTTCACTTTCTAGATCTGTGAATTTTAGTCAAATTTATTTCCCACCCTCTGATATGCATATGTATTGCCAGTAAGTAGGGAGCAGTTTCTACATTTTACTCACAAGATCCAATCAACATAATGTCATCAATATAATGGACCAGTGTGATATCTTGTGGAAGGGAAAGGTGATCAGGATGCTTGAAAACTAAATTATGACATAACGCTAGAGAGTTGATATACCCCTGAGGTATGCCAAGAAACACATATTACTAACTTTGCCAGTGGAAAACAAACTGCTTCTGGTAGGTCTTATGGGCAGGGATGGAGAAAAAAGCATTTGCCAGACTAATAGCTATAAACCAGGCATCAGGGGATGTTTTAATTTGCCCAAGCAATGAAATCCCATCTGGTACAGCAGTTGGAACTGGAGTCACCAACTGGTTAAGCCTATGATAATCCATGGTCATTTTCCAGGATCCATAAATTTTCTGCAGTGTGCCGTTTTTAAAGGAAAATTTATTGGGAATGAGGTAGGAATTTTCAAGTCTTCGACGATGGCACTATCTCTGCAATCTCCCCAGGAATGTGGTATTGCTTCTGATTTACTATTTTCCTAAGTCGTGGAAGTTCTAATGGCTTCCACTTGGCCTTTCCCACCACAATGGCCTTTACTCCACAGATCGGGGCATCAATGTAGGGATTATGCCAGCTGCTATGTCTATTCTAAATTTTGCATCTGGTACTGGGGAAATATCCACAGGATCAGTTCAGTGACCCACAGGACCCACTGTGAAATGAACTTGGACTAAAACTCCATTGATCACATGATCTTTGTATGTCCCTTCCCTGATTGGCTAGTGTGATGTTTTGGTCTTCTGAAATAGTGTCAGTTCAGAGTTAGTGTCAAGTAGTCCCTGAAAGGTCCGATGATTTCCCTTCCTCTGTATACAGTCACTCTGGTAAAAGGGTGTCTTTTGCATAAGGCCGGAAGAAAGATTAACAGTATATATTTCTGGCAGTTTACCAGGTGTTTCCCCTAGAGAACCCAGCCTCTTTTCCATTTGAGGGGTTCTGGTTTGCAAACTGGCTCAAGTCTGGGAATCGACTGAGGGGCCATAACTGCCTGGTTTTATAATCTGAGTTAGGCTTTTGTTAACTGGACACAGAGCTTTTCTGTTTATACAGATCAAACAGGAATTCAATAGGCTTCCTATCTATTTCTATTTTTAGGAACGTTAGGATTAACCAGCCAGCACCATAGGTCTGTGTGAGTCACTCTGTTGCTGATGTCTGCTTTGACTCTGCTCTCCATGAAGGCAGCCATGCCTGTCTTGTCGTTGGTGGATGAGTGCTGCCCCGTGGCCCTTGGCATTCTAGAACCCAATTTCTCCCATTGCGTTTAGATTTCCCAATTCAGTGACTGCTGTTTTCAGTGTGGGGTCTGGCCTACAGGGAAGAGGAATCACAGAGCTCTTCAAGAATACTGGAGCTCCCTTCACAAATAAATATTTTACAGTGTTAGTGAAAGGTGTGTGCTCTCTTTGCTACTGGAAACAGCCATTAGCATCTTTAATGAGATTACAGAGTTAATTCCAGAAACCTCAGAATCAACAGAAATTTCATACTTAAAATTCGGTTTCACTACAACCACTTTTAGTACCAAAACCTATACTAGTCAGGCTTCTCCAGAGCCAGTAGAGTGTGTGTGTGTGTGTGTGTGTGTGTGTGTGTGTGTGTGTGTGTGTGATGTGTGTGTGTAAATATATAAAGAAATTTAATATAAAGGATTGCCTTATGTGATTACAGAGGCTGAGAAGTCTCACGATTTCTACTTAAAAGCTGGAGGACCAGGGAAGCCAGTAGTGTAAAGCAGTCCAAACCTGAAGGCCCGAGAACTTGGGAGCAGACGGTTTAAGTCCCAGTCTGATTCCAGAGGCCCAAGAATCAGGTACACCAATGACCAAGGGCAAGAGAAAATGAAATCCTTAGCTCAAGACAAGAGAAAATTTGCTCTTCCTCTGCCTTTTTGTTCTATTCAGGCCCCCAAGGGATTGGATGATGCCCAACTGAATGGGTGAGAACACCCTTCTTTACACAGTCTACTAATCAAATGTTAATTTCTTCTGAAAACAAAGCCTTACAGACACACCCAGAAATAATGTTTACCAGCTATATGGGCACTCTTTAGCCCGGTCAAGTTGACACACAAAATTAGCCATTGCCCACCCTGCCTCACACACACATGTCCTCCCCCAAGATCAACACCACATATCAGAGTGCTACATTTGTTATAATCTATGAACCCACATTGACACATCATCAGGGTTCACTCAACTACATAATGACATATATCTACCATTGTAGTATCATACAGAAAAGTTTCACTTTTCTAAAGATTTTCTGTGTTCTGCCTGTTCATCTCTCCCTCCCCTTTGGTCCCTGGTAACCATTGATCATTTTATTGTCTCCATAGTTTTGCTTTCCAAAAAGTCAAATACTATAGCTGAATTATACAGCATGTAGCCTTTCAGATTGTTTTCTTTCACCTCGTAATGTGTATGTATGTTTCCTTTATGGCCTTTCACAGCTTGATACCTCATTTTCTTTTAGCGCTGAATAATATTCTATTTTCTTTGTGTACTACACTTATTTATCCAGTCACCTACTAAAGAACATCCTGGTTGCTTCCTAGTTTTGGCAATTATGAATAAAGTTTCTGTAAACATGTATGTGTAGGTTTTTGTGTGAAAATAAATTTTCATGTCCATTGAATAAATACAAAGAAACATGTTTATTGGGTCATGTGGCAAAAAATGTTTTCATTTTTTAAGAAACTACCAAAGTGACTGTGATGGTTAATTTATATTTCAACTTGATTGGCCATGAGGTGCCCAGATTAAACATTATCTCTGACTGTCTGTGAGGGTGTGTCTTAATGAGATAAATGTTTGAGTCAGCCAATGTAGTAAAGTCGATTGTCCTCCCTACTATGGTGGGGAGGGGACATCTTTCAATCCACTCAGAGCCTGAATAGAACAAAAGGCAGAAGGAAAAAGAATTTGTCCTTTTTGATTCTTTTCTGCCTACTTGAGCTGGTATATCTCATCTCATGATGGGAGTTACACCATCAGCTGGGAGTTGCACCGTCAGCTCCTCTGGTTCTCAGACTTTCAGACCTAAACTCAGTTACACCACTGGCTTTCCTGGGTCTCTAGCTGGCAGATGGCAGATCATGAGACTTCTCAGCTTTCATTATTGCATGAGCCAATTCCTCATAATCTATCTTTCTCTCTCTCCTATCTGTCTCACTCTCTGTGTATGTGAACATTATCTATCTATACAAAATATATATATATATTATATATACAAAATGTGTATATATATACAACACACACATATATATATATGTGTATATATATATATATAGTACATAGGATATCATCAATCTATAACATTTTATACTATAGATTGATGATGATATCCTAAATTCAGATTTTCCCTTTCTGCTGAGAATTTTACTATAGGAAGCCCTTTTATTGCAAGAGTTTTCCTGGCTCCTGTTGGGTTCCTATAAACATTAAAGCTATTGATAACCACATAATCAAGCAGATCATCATATTTGTAAGAGATGCTGTGTAAAAATGAACATAATCTCTGTGTGTGTATAAACATTATGTAATGTTCACACACACAGAGGAGAGAGAGATTATGAGGAATTGGTTCATGCAATTATGAAAACTGAGAAGTCCCATAACTATTATATATATATATATATATATATATATACATATATATATATATATACATATATAAAATATTATACATATAATTAATAGTTCTGCTGCTTTTCTGGAGAACACTGACTCATAATTTGTGGTAACATTTTGCATTTGCACCAGCAATAAATAAAGTTACTCTTGCTCCACATCCTTGCCATCACTTGGTGTTGTCAATGCACATTTTTACATAGCACCTCTTACAAATATGCTAATCTGCTTGATTACTTGATTAGTAATACTTTTAATGTAGAAGCCCAACAGGTGCCAGGAAAATTCTTGCAATAAAAGGGCTTCCTATTATAAAATTCTTAGTAGAAAGGGAAAATTTGAGTTTAGAATATCATCATCAATCGGTAAGCTTTAAAACCCTATGATTTTAAGTCATATAGAATTTTATTATGAATATGCTAGCAATTTATTCTAAAAAATAAAGTTAATATTTTTTGTTTTGAATGAAAAATATCAAATTAAATAAATAAATATCAAATCCATCATTATTATATTTTTAAATGATGCTGTTTGTGTTTTGTATTTTCAAAATACTCCTTCGCATTTATTCTTGAGGAAGCAATTCTTTGAAGAGTGGTGCTCATCATGTGCTTTGAGAGTAGAATACAGATATTTCCAAGTACATTATATTCACATAGGGAACATATAAAATTGCACAGCCACCACAATCTCTCTGAAAAATTATAAATTCAATTAAGAAGAATAAAAACTATTAAAAGTTTTTATAGAATATCTATCATTCGAATACCAGTATACTTGTTTATATTTAGTCCTGTTTTCTGCAGACACTTGGAAACCTATGTTTTTGAGCTTGCGTGCTCAGTTTGTGGGAAGAATTCATACGAAGACTAAGAATACAGAGACACAAACACTGAGCTTCACTTTTAGGGGATATTTATCCATAGAGATATACCATTAAATAAAGTCAATATTAATCTTTTTATATTTGAAAAGTATTTCTTTTTTTTAATAAATAACTTATTTCTTATTTAAGTCATATGGACCACCCAACAAATAACTGAAAACAAAAAAACACCCCCTTTTTATTTTAGGTTATATCTGTGTCAGTTCTGGAAATAATTTTGCAAAGATAACAAGACTTCTATAATTCTATTAGGCATTTAATATCTGTATTAAACATCTCCACATTAAAAAATGTTGAAATTCCAATAAAATACTTAAATGTTACTTATTCTCAAGGTAGCAGGCCAGTGGAAAATATTCAGACTTACATCTTTAAAAGAAAGCCAATATTCTTAAACACATTTTAATATGCCACGTATTCTTTTTACGTACAAATGTATTTCCTACTTCCAACAATTATGTAAATTAAGGATTGTACCCCTATTTTACAAGTGAAAAAATGGAAATACAGAGAGTGGTCTGACTCCCATAGGTAATCTTGCCTATTTTAGAATACTATATGCCAATAGCAGTAAGACACACTCGAAATTCCTCCCTTAACTAGAAACACCACACAAAATAATCCTGAAATATTTGCTAGAAGCATGTTGTGTTTACTGATGAGCAATAGTGCGGAGCAATAGATGAAACATAATCTTTGTGCCAAGACAAACATTGATTGGGAGACTGGCTTTGCCTTTTGGAAGTCGTATGATCTCAGGAAAATTGTGTAAATTCAGGTGGTAATAGCTACTTTGTAGTGTTTTTATAATTTTTAACAATCCACATTAAGCATGTAGCACTGTTCCTGCAATACTATGGTTTCAGTAAATGGTATCTTTTAATATGCTGGAAAAAAATTATGCCAGTTCCATTGGCACAAATTGTTGGTCCTATACTATTAATCTAATTGCTCTGGCTACTAAATCACAAAGGGTTTATGAAAATACACACATGGTTAAATTTTATCAATTCCATATATATGTAGAAGGTAATTCAAGGAGTCTGTTCTCTAAGAATAAGAATCCTTTGCTTTCCTTTTTCTTTTTCCCCTACCTGTTTGTTTCAAGTCAGAGAGAGAGATACCAGTGAACTAATGATGCTCTGTGTCCTCATATTAGGATTCTTAAATTTTCTTTCGGATGATTCATTTAATGCAATTTCATATGTGATTTTTTCAAAAGAGAAGCCTTTCTTTAAAAAAGGGAGAGAAACATGCTCTCTGCCTAATCTTCTTACTTCATAGGTATATAAAATGAGGCTCAGAGAAACTGGCCCAAGAATAAGAAAACTGTGGCCCCAAAGCGTAGAGAATTGGGATTATGGAGTCCTGATATCTAGGGAATTTCAATAGTTTTTGAGCAAAAATTTGTAATATAGAGCCAACTAAAGTATTAGAGAATTAGGCTTGAAGGGAAAATAAGTTGTACCTCCTGCCTAACCCCAACAAACTTTTGCTAAAATGGCTGAAATTCCTGAAATTGGAGATTTAGCTATGTTAACAATTCCTCTTTGAAAATTCAAACCCTCTGCAAGTATAACCTAGGTGAGATTCATAATCATGAAATTAATGTCAGATTGTTTTCTTCCTGTGACAACTTTGTAGGAAGTGGACCTTCAATGGTATAAGGTCAGAAGTGGTAAAGGTAAAATGGGACCATGTGGAACTAGAGTAGAAAACAAGCTTAGGTTGGGCCTTACGCTGAGAGATAACAGAACATCAGAGAGCAACAAATGTTAGTGAGGAAAGATTGTGAATAGCAGAGGAAAGGTCAGAGATGAGATACTTTCACATGCAATTCTTCCTTAATTATGCATTGGCTGTAGTGAATTAGAGAAGTATTTTCCGAGAAACATTCCTAAACAGTTTCCTGTGCTTCCCCTCCAGAGAGTTTGATTCTGTAGATCTGAAATAGGCCACGGGCTTTGCATTTTTAACAATATCCTAACAGGTACAGACGCTGAGAGCAACCACACTTTGAGTACCAGTGAATTAGAGCATAGGCAGAAACCTGTCGAATTGTGGTTCTCAAACCTGGATGTACATTAGAATCACCTGGGAAGCATAAGAGCCATCCCCAGGCTGCTTCCTCAGAGTTTATGATTTAACTGGTCATGATGTGTAAAGGGAATCAACACTTTTTACCCTCACATGTTTATCAAGTACACCAACTTTAAAAGCTACTCACAAGGACAACACTAGAAGGTCTAACTCAGGTAATGTAAGTAGCTGACACAGGCTCTGTTAGAGTGAGGCTAACCTGTAGAGTGCTCATGGTGGCAAGCAACCATTTCTTTGTTCTGGCTGATTATTCCTATAGGGGTAGGCAGACTTTGTCTCATCTTCACATTATTTTGAAGGAAGAAGACAAAAATCCAATATCTTGAGAAATCTCTAAATATTAAAGTGTCAACAAATGTTTCAAATAAATTTTAAAATAATGTGTGAATGAAAGATAAAATGTTTAGGACTAAATATAGCCCACAGGACATAGTTTGTAAACTTTTGCTTCAGAGAATTTTCAAGCAAATGGCCTATTACTTCTAATTAGTGTCCAAAGATGGTATAGGTTTTTCATGCAGAATGGCATAGAGTGCTAAAAAACAAATCTGAGGTATAACTAGGTTGAGAGAATGACCTTTTCTTTAATGCTGGTAGAAGGCAGTAACCCAGATGTTAAGTGGCTTGAAAATTTTTAATAGCTACCCAAATAAAATAAATGATTATTATTTTGAAACAATAAGCTCTACAATTTAGGAAGTTTCTTTAAAATAAAATATATTACAATGATTTGGGTTGTAACAGTTTTGTCTCACTGATATAGATGCAGCATTATTAAATCAGATCATTCAACATCTAATTTGCCTTTATATTTATCTGCTATTTTAGATTGTGCTCCAACTGTAGGAGATTTTTTGGCCCCCAGCTAATCAATTCATGGATAACTGTGCCCTAAAATCTTATACATTTTATAACTATAAATTTCATGCTGTGTGTGTTTAAAACTAAATTTGCTGTGCTATACACTATGATAACTCAACTAAAATATTATTAAAATTAAATATGTAAAGTTAAACAGAACTCTAAACAAAACACTTTGTTTATACTGTTAGAGCATCTGTTAGTCTAACAGACCCTTCTGTGTAATTATTGATGAGGTCTATATAACAGCTCTCTTACCACTAAATTAACTGAATTAAAAAATACAGCAAATCTGTAATTGAAATATGTTTCAGAACTTTCACACACATGTGATGCAAAATGGATGCATCATTCAAATGTAAGGCATAAAAATGGAGAGGATTCAGGAGTCATTCCATATCATATTAAATACATTTAAAAATATCTTCTTCCTAGTCACCTCATATCATATTATGACTCCAATACTGTAGGTAAAAATGAAGACTCAAGTTTTTCCAAGGTGGAAGGGCTGTGATATGACTTTACATAATATTAACTTAAATTTATGCTAAGTGCCTTCCCAGCGATCCCCTGGACTTAATAGGAATGCACTAACAGGGACTCATTTGTGTTTTCAATCAGTAGTCACACGACCCTGATGGCTTGTTATTCATACTTATTTGTATACGAGAATACTTATTTCTTCTTATTTCTACATAAGAAATAGTTATTTCTATGTGCATTTTGAGAAAAATGCAACTCAGAGAAAAAGGAAAGCTACAACTGTCAAAAAATGATGTACAGAAGGGGTCAAAAAGTCAATTGGCTACAAGGGACAAGCAGGTGACATACGTGAGGTAAGCAAGCTAGAGTTATATACCCATTCTACAGGTAGAGAAGTTCTTCAGATACAGCTGATGGCCCTCATGTATGATTGTAGGTCCTGTGTTGACTATCAGATTGTTCAACGGAAGTCAGGAATCTGGATTTTCAGGTAAAATATAAAATATTCTGACTTTTAAATGCCTCCTATCCATTGAAATGCTTTTATGATATTGTATAAGCAAAAAAAAAAAAAATCTGTATGCAGCACCAATGTCTTACATAACAAAGCAGAGATGACAGTTAAGGAAAAGGAGATACAGTCTTACAGTGGTTATCTTACAGAAACACTTGTTAAAGTACCATTGTCCCTTGATCAACATGAGTTTGACTTTGATCAACATGGGCCCCCTTATACGTGGACTTTATTCAACCAAATGTAGATGGAAAACATGGTATCCTTGGTATATGAAACTCACATATACAGAAGGCCAACTTTTCACATACATAGGTTCCTCAGGGCCAACTGTGGGACTTGACTATATGCAGATTTTGGTATATGCAGGGGGTCCCGGACAACTGTATTATACAAATGCTTCTATGCACAAAAATAAGCTCTCCTCACTAAAAATGTGTCAGCAAAAATTTGATAATAAAAAACATTTAGCAAATATATATTATTTAGCAATAATAATTATAATATAATAATAATCACTAATTTAGCAAATATATATTAAGACATTTTTCTTTCTTTTTTTTTTTCATTTTCAGTGAGCCTTTTTTTTTAAATTTATTTTATTGCATTTTAGGTTTTGGGGACATTTTTCAAGTTCTGGAAATAAGTGTGTCAAAGAAAAGTCTTTTTTCCATGAAGCTTACACACCAGTGAGGAAAAAGCCAAACAAGCAAACACATGGTAGATATTAAAACCAAACCATGATGGAGTAAGTACCAAAAATACTCAATTATATAAATTATAGGATTATCATATTATGAGGTTTAGAAAAGATACTTTTATTTTATTCTTCCTCTAGTTATTCTATAAGGAAGTGAAGAATAGAATATCTATGATTTCTTTTAGCAGTGTTTTGTAGTTTTTCTTGGAGAGATCTTTCACCTCCTTGGTTAGCTACATTCCTAAGTATTTTACTGTTTTTGTGGCCATGGGAAATGGAATTGTATTCTCGATTTGGATCTAAGCTTGAACATTATTGATGTACAGAAATGCCACTGATTTTTGTACATTGATTTTGTATACTGACATTTACGAAGGTTGTTTATCAGTTCCAGGAACTTTTTGTGAGCGTATCGAGAGTTTTCTGGGTATAAAATCTTATCATCAGCAAAGAGAGATTGTTTGACTTCTTTTCCTGGTTAGATGCCTTTTATTTATTTCTTCTGCTTGATTGACCTGGGTAGGACTTCTAGTACTATGTTTAATAGTAATGGTGAGAGAAGGCATCCTTGTCTTGTTCCAGTTCTCAAGAGGAATGCCTCCAACTTTAGCCTGTTCCATACGAGGTTGGCTGTGAGTTTATCATAGATGTCCCTTATTATTTTGATGAATGTTCCTTTGATGCCTCATTTGTTGAGGATTTTTATCATGAAAGGATATTGGATTTTCTCGAAGGCTTTTTTTTTTCTTCATCTGTAAAGATGGTCATTTAGTTTTTGCCTTTAATTGTGTTTATGTGGTAGATTACATATATTGATTTGCATATGTAGCTATAACCTTGCATCTCAGGAAAGAAATGTGCTTGATTGTGGTGAATTAACTTTTTGATGTGCAGATTCAGTTTGATAGTATTTTGTTCAGAATTTCTGTGTCTATCTCCATCAGGGATATTGTCCTGTAGTTTTCTTTTTATGTGTGTGTGTGTCTTTACAAGGTTTTGGTATCAGGGTGATGCTGGCTTCATAGAATGATTTAAGGAGGAGTCCCTCCTCCTCAATTTTTGGAATATTTTCAGTAGAATTGGTAGCAGCTTTTCTTTGTATCCTGGTAGGATTTGGTATGAATTCATTGGGTCTAGGGTTTTCCTTGGTTCGCAGGTCTTTTATTACCGATTCAATTTCATAACTCAATATTAATCTGTTCAAGATTTCAATTTCTTCCTGATTCAGTCTTGGGAGGTTGTATGTTTCCAGGAATGTATCTATTTCCTTTAGACATTCTAGTTTGTATGCATAGAGGTGTCCATAATAGTCTTTGAGGATCTTTTGTGTTTCTGTGGCATCAGTTGTAATGTCAGCTTTGTCGTTTCTGATTGTGCTTATTTGACTTTTTTCTCTTTTCTTTATTTCTTAATCTACTTATTGGTCTATTGATCTTGTTTATCCTTTCAACCAACCAACTTTTTGTTATGTTGATTCTTTTTATGGGTTTTTGGGTCTAAACTATGTTCTGTTCTGCTCTGATTTTAGTCATCTCTTTTCTTCTGCTAGCTTTGGGGTTAGTTTGTTCTTGTTTTTCTAGTTCCTCTAAGAGTGATGATAAATTGTTAAATTAAGATCTTTTTAACTTTTTGAGGTCAGTTTTAGCATTAAAACCCTTCCCCTTAATATTGCTTTTGCTGCATCTCAGGGATTTTGGTATGTTATGTCTCCATTTTATTTCTTTCAAAGAATATTTTGATTTTTGCTTCAATTTTGCTCTTTACCCAAAAGTCATTCAGGAGAAAGTTTTTAAATTTTCATGTAATTTTGTGGTTTTGAGAGATCTTTTTCATATTGATTTCTGTTTTCATTTCATTGTGGTCCAAGAGAATGATTGGTATGATTTCTATTCTGTTGAGTTTATTGAAACTTGCTATATTATCAAGCATGTAAGTCAGTCTTAGAGGATGTTCTGCTGCAGATGATAAGAATGTATATTCCATGAGTGATGGGTGGAATATTCTGTAGATATCTATTATCATAGGTTCAGTTGGTTGGATGTTGAATTTAAGTCCAAAATTTCTTAGTTTTCTGCTTCGATCTGTCTCATGCTGTCAGTGGGGTGTTTGTGTCCACCACTACTATCAAGTGCCTATCGAAGTATTTTTCTAGGTCCAGAAGTACTTGGTTTATGAATTTGGGTCCTCAAATGTGAGGTGTGTAATATGGTTTGGC
Organism: Cebus imitator; assembly: GCF_001604975.1. NCBI lineage: Eukaryota > Metazoa > Chordata > Mammalia > Primates > Cebidae > Cebus > Cebus imitator. The sequence continues at coordinate 75,085 of NW_016107465.1, read as the reverse complement.
TATGTCTCCACCCAAATCTCATCTTGAATTGTAGTTCTCATAATCCCCACATGTGGTTGGAGGGACTCAGTGGGAGGTAACTGAGTCACGGAAGCAGTTTCTCACACGCTGTTCTTATTATAGTGAGTAAGTTATCATGAGATATGATGGTTTTACAAGGGGCTTTTCCCTTCGGTTGGCTCTCTCATTCTCTGTCTTGCTATCCTGGGAAGAGGTGCCTTCCCCCCAATAAATTCAAGTTTTCTGAGGCTTCCCCAGCCATGCTGAACTGTGAGTCAGTTAAACCTCTTCCCTTTATAAATTAACCAGTCTCATTTTGGGCAGGTCATTATAGCAGAATGAGAATGGGCTAATACAGTGTGTAAATATTTATGATAGTTAAGTCTTCTTGTTGAATTGAACCCTTTATCACTGTGTAATGCCTTTCTTTGTCATTTTTTAACTATTGGTGGTTTAAAGTGTTTTATGTGATATAAGAATAGCACCTTCTGCTTTTGTATTTTATTTTCATGACAGCTCTTTCTCTAACCCTTTTTACTTTGAGTCTAGGGGTGTCATTACATATGAGATGGGCCTTTTGAGCAGAGCAGAATTATGGGTCATTTTTAAAATCTAATTTGCAACTTTGTGCCATTTAAATAGGCAGTTTAGACTGTTTAATATTGGAATGTAAAATTTTTATGCTATCATAAAGTTGTTAACGGGTTGCTTCATAATTCTATCATGTGGTTGCTATATAGGGTCTGCAGACAATGTACATAAGTATGCTTTTGTGGTAGCAGGTATGTTCTTATGTTTCTATGTAAGGAACTCCCTTAAGGATCTCTTGCTAAGTTGATCTAGTGATAATAAATTTCATTAGCTATTGCCTGTTTGGAAAAGATTTAATTTCTCCTTTGTTTTTGAAGCTTACTTTGGTAGAATATGAAATTCTTGGTTGGAATTTCTTTTCTTTAAAGATGCTGAAAATTGGCACCTAGTCTCTCTTTACTTGTAAGGTTTCCACTGAGAAGTCTACTGTTAGCTTGATGAAGCTCCCTCTGTATATGATTTGACCTCTTTCTCCAGCTGCCTTTAAGATTTTTTCCTTAGCATTGGCATTGGACAGCCTGCTGACAACATGCCTCAGTTCTGTTCATTTTATGTTCAGCAACTCACAGGTTTTTTCTGGATTTCTTGTATCTGGATATCTACCTTTCTGCCAACATGAGGGAAATTTTCTTGAATTATTCCCTCAGATACATTTTCCAAGTTATTCCTTTCTTTCCTTCTCTCTTAGGAATGCTAATAATTCATAAGTTTGGTCATTTCACATGATTCCATATTTACTGAAGACTTTATTTTTTATGGATTTTTGTCTTTTTTTTTTGTCTGACTGGGTTAGTTAAAAATATTAGTCTTCAAATTTTGAAATTCTTTTTTCTGTTTGGTCCAGTCTATTGATAAAGCTTTCAATTGTATTTTGAAATTTATTAAATGAGTTTTTTTTTTCCAAATCCAGAAGTTCTTATTGATGTTCTTTTTGTTTGTTTGTTTGTTTTTAGTTTTTCTTTGAGACAGAGTCTTGCTTTTGTTGCCTAGGCTGGAGTGCAATGGCATGATCTCAGCTCACTGCAACCTCCACCTCCCGGATTCAAGTAATTCTCCTGCTTCAGCCTCCCCAGTGGCTGGGATTAGAGGTGTGTGCCACCATGCCCGGCTAATTTTTGTTTTTTTGTTTTTTTGTTTTTTTTTAGCAGAGATAAGGCTTTACCATGTTGGTCAGGCTGATCTTGAACTCCTGACCTCAAGTGATCCTCCCGTCTTGGCTTTCCAAAGTGCTGGAATTACAGGAGTGAGCCACTGTGCTTGGCCTTGATTTTCCTTTCATATGTTTTTCTTTTCCTTCATTTTCCGGATTGCTTTAAAAGTTTCTGTGTTCATTTTCAACCTTGTCTTGGATCTTATTGAGCTTCCTTGCAATCTATGCTTTGAATTTTTATCTGTCATTTCTGAGCTTTCATTTTGGTTAAGGGCCATTGCTGGAGAGCTAGTGTAATCCTCTGGTACTATCACAACATTTAGATTTTTCGTGGCACCAGAATTCTTGTACTGGTTCCTTTTCACCTAGATACGCTGGCACTTCTAATTTTTGTAATTATTTTCATGTGGTAAGATTTTTAATTTTTCTTTCTTTCCCTGTAATATAGTCCATGCTCATAGAAGAATCAATATCATTAAAATTGCCATACTACCTAAAGAAATCTACAAATTCAGTGCTCTGCTTATCAAACTACCAAAATCATTTTTCACAGAATGAGCAAAAAATATTCTAAAATGCATGTGCAACTCAAAGAGTCAAAATAGCCAAAGCAATTCAAAGCAGTAAGAACAAAACTGGAGGCATCACATTACCCAATATCAAACTTTATAATAAGTTTATGCTAGATTAAGCTAACCAAAATAGCATGGTACTGTACAAAAGCATACATGTAGACCAATGAAACAGAAAGAGAACCCAGAAGCAAAGTGACACAAGTACAGCCATCTGATCTTCAACAAAGTCAACAAAAATAAGCAATGGGGAAGACTCCCTACTCAATAAATAGAGCTGAGATAGTTGGCTAGCCATATGCAGAAGAATAAAACTTGACTCCTACCTTTTACCATATATGAACGTTAATTCAAGATGGATTAAAGATTTAAGTATAAGACCTCAATCTATAAGAATATTAGAAGAAAACCTAAGAAACACCATTCTAGATATCCACCTGGAGAAATAATTTATGACTAAGTTCGCAAAAGCAATTGCCACAAAACCAAAAACTGACAAATGAGACTTACTTAAACTAAGGAGCTACTTCACAGCAAAAGAACTATCAATAGAGTAAACACGCTACCTACCGAATGAGAGAAAATGTTCACAAACCACACATTTGATAAAGGTCTAATATATAGATTCTATAGGAACTTATGTAATTGAATAGACAAAAACCAAACAACTTCATTAATAAATGGGCAAAGGACATGAACATAACGTTTCTCAAAAGAAGACATACAGTGACTGATAAACATATAAAAAAGTTCCAAGTCACTAATAATCAGAGAAATGAAAATCTAAACCACAACGAGCTACCATCTCACACCAGTCAAAATGGCTATTATTAAAAACAACAGGCGCTGGTAAGGCTGCAGACAACCAGGAATGCTTATACACTGCCAGTTATTGCAGGAATAGAAAACCAAATATTGAATGTTCTCACGTATAAGTGGAAGCTAATAAGTGATTAGTTTCTACCACTTCACTACCACTAGAAGGGGAAGGTAGTAAGGGGAGCAAGTGTGGAAAATTATTTTGTACTCTGCTCACTAACCTCACATCTCAGCATTAAGCAGTACACCTGTGTAACAAACCTGCACATGTACCCACAAATCTAAAACTAAAAAAATTGAAAATAATCAAATATAATGCTAATTAAAAATAAGTAAAAAGAGTCTTTGCTTATGTTATGAATATAGAATAGGCTAATTATTACATCATAGAGACAAAGTAAAATGATGGTTGCCAGGGACTGGAAAGAAGGGGCATTGGGGAGTTATTGTTTAATGAACATAAAGTTTCAGTTTTTTAAGTTGAAAAGAATTCTGGAGATAAATAATGGTGATGTTTCCTCAACAATAGGAATGTACTGTATGAGAGTACAGTACATTCCTCCATTACGCTGTATGAGAGTTATGATTTAAGGAAATTATCTGTTAACAGCTTTTTTGATGCTCACTTAATTGAAGTGGAAAGTAGAAGTTACACTGTTATAAAATTTTAGGAACATGTGGCCATTATAATTTCTTTTTGAGGATATTTGTTGAATGGGCCATTTCAACCAAAAAATAAATGCTTCTGTTTTCACTTTTTAAAACAGCAGGTTAATTATTACAAACAAAATGTGTGCTGTACCTGGAAGTAAAAAAGTGCCAAATAAGGAAGTTCGATTCTAGTTATATTCTGTCTTTCAGAGAAGGTAAGAACTAAGCCTTCTCCTCCTCAAAGATGGAATCCAATCACCCTATACTTGAATGTTCATTATTTGTGCGATTGCTAATTAATATAATATCAAATATTGAAATGTGTTCTGAGTAAGACTAAAACAGAGCATTATGAGAAATAGCTCTAAGAAACCCAATTTGGATCAAATGAATGGTGTCTTTTGAGACTGTTGTTTACTGCTTTACTTGATGTTCTATTTGAGAAGTTATAGCAGAATATTTTTTCTTTTTTTGTTTTAAAACTAATGAATTTATCTTGGTTTGCTATTTTCTCTTATGTTCTCCTAATCATATATTAATTGTGTTAACCTCTGCTTTATTTTCTAAAAATTTCTTTCTAAAATGTGTGCCTAATTTTTCCTAGATAATTTGGGCTTTATGATATGGATTTTGATTATTAAATTTACCTTTTGTTAGTTTAGTTTATTATTCCCTTGACTTTATGTTTGAAATAATCCTGGTCTCCATGTTATATTGTATATATTCTTATAAGTCCCTCTAAATACTTTTTGGAATTATGACATATTATCAATCATTACATTAATAAATATGTTGGACTTATTGTTACATGAAGTAAATAGGATGTAAATGAATAGACATAAGTGAAAACACACTAGAAATTATCATTTTGCTTATAAAAACAGTTATTTGGTCCCACGGTTAATAGTAGTAAACCATCTTCAGTGATTTATAAGCAAATTAAAGAGGGCGTACCTAACCAATACTATTATGATTTTTATTTAATTAATAAATTAATACATTATTGAAGAATTTTCAAATAGGCAAATTCTCAGAGTTCTGAACATTATTATGATGGTAAAAAATGCCACACATTAATCTAACAACAAATCCACAGCTACAATAAAAGCTTATAAATACATTTTAGAAAATCTTTCACCATCCGAAAAGAGCTGCATTGAGGTCTTTACACAGGATTCTTAACTACCATGCTATGGTATAAATAGGATAGTTTATGACTTTGCTCAAATTATCTGATGTTGAAATCATGATTTCCTTTATTGTAAAATCAAAAAATTTACAAGTAACTAGGTTGCAGGGAGGTTTATACTGCATAATTCATTCATGTTAGACATTCATTAAATGTTGTTTCATTATCTTCTTCCTTTAGCTAAATTAGGAATTACAGTCAAGTACCACATAATGGGATTTTAGTAAATGACAGACGGCATATATGATGGTGATCATTCAGCAAACTAAAGCTAACTTATAATTTAAGTTAAAATATTTTTATAAATTTAGGGTAGCCTAAGTGTGTAGTGTTTATAATGTCTACAGTACTGTACAGTAATGTCCTAGCCTTTACCTTTACTCCCCACTCATTCGGCGACTCATCTAAAGCAATTTCCAGTCCTGAAACTCCATTTATGGTACCTGTCCTGCACAGGTGTAGCATTTTTTTAAACAGTGTATTTTTACTGTACCTTTTTATATTTAGATATCTTTAGATACACAGATACTTACCATTGTGTTATAATTGCCTACAGTATTCAGTAAAGCAACATACTGTACAAATCTGAGGCTTAGGGTCAATAGGCTGTCCCATATAGCCTAGGTGTGTCCTTGGCTCTACCATCTAGGTTTGTGTAAGTACATTCTGTGGTATTTGCATGATGAGGAAATTGTCTAACAATGCATTTCTTAGTACATACCCATCTTTAAACAACACAACACTGTACAAGAATAAAGTTTTCAAGAGCATCCTCTTACTTTTGTTTTTCTATAGGACTTCAAATATTTGTTTAAAAAATCTGTCATTAGTTGATTTGTCCAAGATTTCCATTCCCAATATGTCTAAATCCTCAAAAGACTCACTTTCTATGTTTGTCAACTATTCCCACATTAGAGAAAAAAAAGATTAACTTAATTTATTTTTTGGTGCAGAATGCTGTGTTCCTTACCCCACATATGAAAGTTTATCTTTTAGAAGAGAAGTTTTTATTTTAATGAGATTCTTAGTTCTTAAGTCATAAAAAGTAATTACTAACTCAAAGCAGGTAAATTACCAGTTGGACATAGAAGAAGACACACGTGCACGCACGCACACAGACACACACATACACACACACACACACACACACACACTCACACACACACACAGTCCATACAAACATATATTTATTTACAAGTAGAAGACCATTTAAATGTCTAATGTATCTGGCCAGGCCAGAGAAAGATCAATGTGTTGATTTGAAAAAGTTACCAAAGTAGATTTTTCCCTTTGGACTGTTATTTTAATTATTATTTTGAAAAGCTTTATTAAGATAAAATAGAGGGGACGATCCAAGATGGCCGTTTAAGAACAGCCCAGGATTGCAGCTCCCAGGGAAAGCGCAGAGGGTGAGTGGACGCCGCGTTTTTATTGCCCACAGACTAGGAAATTCCCGGGCGGAGGTGCTCCACGGTCACCAGCGCGGCTGTGCCAACCAGCGCCGCTGATTTGCCCTGCGCAGCTGCTTTGTCGGCGCCCCGGAGCCGCGGTTCCCGTACAAAATTCACCGGTCCGGGTGCCCTTTCGGCTGGCGATTGGAGCCACGGGAAGTCGCC
>NW_016107465.1:61301-63017 GCF_001604975.1 Cebus imitator | reverse complement strand
ATGTGGAGAAATGCCAGATGTAGGTGATGGGGAGGAAGGCAGCAAATCACACTGCCACGTGTGTTCCTATGCAACAATTTTGCATGTTCTTCACATGTACCCCAAAACTTAAAATGCAATAAAATAAATAAATGGGGAAAAAAAAGATAAAATAGATATACAATAAACTGAACATATTTAATGTATACAAGTTGATGAGTTTGGACATATGCATACATCTTTGAAACTATCCCCACCATCAAGAGAATGAACTTATTTATCATCTCCAAACATTTTCTTCTTCTCTAATGTTAAGGGATTTATACCCTATGTAGATAAAAATGGAATATCAGAAAAAAAATAATTTTTTATATGAGAATATAGAAAATATTTTCTATATGCAGCAGTTAAACCAAGCTTAAATCAATTGCACATGTATCCCATTTAGAGGTATGTTCAGTAGCCATTTCATTTTAGAATGTTCACTTGTAACTTTTGACATGGATCTACATCAATTCAGTGAAACTGCACACTCTCTTATCAGATATTTTCTATTTTTGCTTTCAGGCTAAATAAAGGCTAAATTAAAAATTTTCAAATTATACAATGGGTGTTCCCACTTACAAGGATATTTAAAATTTTTGGCTACCCCAAAATCACATACTAGATATAGAACTTACATAAAATTATTCTGTAGCTGCTTTCTCCATATTATAGAATGGTATACAATTATTTCTAAAATATTTCTATTCTATTTTAGTTATGCTACTTCAATATTACATCTTCAGCTTTCATGTCAATTAAACATTACTGTACATGCTTATCATTTTAATGTCTAGTTATATTTTTATGTTCAAATTTCATTATTCAATTCTGAGATCTATTAATCAACAAGAACTTGCTAAAGGTGCCAAAAAAGTGAGATAGGGGGAAGATGGCCGACTAGGAACAGCTCAGGATCCCAGCTCCCAGTAAAAGTGCAGAGGGTGAGTGGACTCCGCATATCCAGACGGATTTTTATTGCCCACAGACCAGGAGACTCCCAGGCAGAGGAGCCCCACGGGTTGCCAGGGCAGCTGTTTTGGCCAGTGTAGTTGTTTTGGCCGGTGCAGCTGTTCCGGCCCGCGCCGCTGCTTTGCCCACACCCTGGCACGGGGGTTCTCCATGCAAAAGACACTGGTCCAGGTGCCCTCTTAGCTGGTGATTGGAGCCCTGAGACAGCAGAGTTGCCCATTCATCTGAAATAGCAAGCCAGGCCAGGAGATTCCTAGGCAAAAAAAACACCAGGAATCTCAGTGCCACTGTTTCAGCTGGCTCAGTGAGTTGTGGCAAGGGAGATACTGGAGACGGTCGACCGTTCAACAACAACAACAACAAAAGACTCTGAGTCAGGGAGCCAGGTAATCAGGCTCGGCTGGTCCTACCCCTCGCCCCCCCAAAAAAAACCCAGTAATTGAAAACGTTCTATGTTGAGAGTTTCACAGCGAGCACAGCTGAACCCAGGACATACGGCTCTGTGGGGGAGGGGCATCTGCCATTACTGAGACACTCCACCACTATGGAGGCAGTCTGACCATCGCTGAGGCAGCCCGCCATTGCTGAGGCAGCCCGCTGTTGCCGAGGCAACCTGCCACTACAGAGAGAGTCCGTCATAACAGAGGCGGGCCACTATTGCCAAGGCAGTTCTAACTACACCCATATAAACGGGACTGCAGAGAAGATCACACGGCAGCTGGG
>NW_016107465.1:57669-59087 GCF_001604975.1 Cebus imitator | reverse complement strand
TTTAAAGCACCAAAGATCAAAAGAGACAAAGAAGGACATTACATAGTGGTAAAAGGATAAATGCAACAAGAAGAGCTAACAATCCTAAATATATACTCACCCAATACAGGAGCACCCAGATACATAAGGCAAGTTCTTAATGACTTACAAAAAGACTTAGACTCCCACGCAATTATAGTGGGAAACTTTAACACACCATTGCCAATATTAGACAAATCAAACAGACAGAAAATTAACAAGGATATCCAGGACCTGAACTCAGACCTGGAACAAGCAAACCTAATAGAAATTTACAGAACTCTCCACCCCAAATCCACAGAATATACATTCTTCTCAGCACCACATCACACCTACTCTAAAACTGACCACATAATTGGAAATAAATCACTCATCAGCAAATGAAAAAGAATGGAAATCATTACAAACAGTCTCTCAGACCACAATGCAATCAAGTTAGAACTCAGAATGCAGAAACTAACTCAGAACCGCACAGCTTCATGGAAACTGAACAACTGGCTTTTGAATGTTGACTGGATAAAGAATGAAATGAAGGTAGAAATAAAGATGTTCATTGAAACCAACGAGAATGAAGACACAACATACCAGAATCTCTGGGACACATTTAAAGCAATCTCTAGAGGAAAATATATAGCAATAAGTGCCCACATGAGAAGCAAGGAGAGATCTAAAATTGAAACTCTAGCATCAAACTTGAAAGAGCTAGAGGATCAAGATCAAAAAAACTCAAAACCTAGCAGAAGACAAGAAATAACTAAGATCAGAGCAGAACTGAAGGTGATAGAGACACAAAAAACCCTTCAAAAAATCAATAAATTCAGGAGCTGGTTTTTCAAAAAGATCAACAAAATAGACAGACCACTAGCCAGATTAATAAAAAAGAAAAGAGAGAATAACCAAATTGGTGCAATAAAAAATGATAAAGGGAATATTACCACAGATTCCACAGAAATTCAAACCAACATCAGAGATTATTACAAACAACTCTATGCACATAAAATAGTAAACCTGGAAGAAATGGATAAATTCCTGGACACTTGCCTCCTCCCAACACTAAACCAGGAAGAAGTTGAAACCCTGAATAGATCAGTAACAAGGTCTGAAGTTGAGGCAGCTATTAACAGCCTACCACCCAAAAAAAGCCCAGGACCAGATGGGTTCACAGCCGAATTCTACCAGACATACAAAGAGTAGCTGGTACCATTACTTCTGAAACTATTGCAAATAATCCAAAAAGAGGGAACCCTTCTCAAATCATTTTATGAGACAAACATCATCCTGATACCAACACCTGGCAGACTCAACAAGAAAAGAAAACTTCAGGCCAATATCCATGATGAACATAGATGCAAAAATCTTCAATAAAATACTGACAAGCCGATTGCAACAGCACATCAAAA
>NW_016107465.1:51274-55784 GCF_001604975.1 Cebus imitator | reverse complement strand
CATGGAATATTATGCAGCCATCAAAAACGATGAGTTCGTGTCCTTTGTAGGGACATGGATGAACCTGGAAACCATCATTCTCAGCAAACAGACAGAAGAGCAGAAAATCAAACACCGCATGTTCTCACTCATAGGTGGGTGTTGAACAATGAGAACACATGGACACAGGGAGGGGAGCACTACACACTGTGGTCTATTGGGGGGAAATGGAGGAGGGATGGGGGGTGGGGAGGTGGGGAGAGATAGCATGGGGAGAAATGCCAGATATAGGTAAAGGGGAGGAAGGCAGCAAATCACACTGCCATGTGTGTACTTATGCAACAATCTTGCATGTTCTTCACACATACCCCAAAACCTAAAATGCAATTAAAAAAAACCCAACAAAACAAACAAACAAGAAGTATAACTCTTTTTTAAAAAAATTTAAAAAAAAGGTGCCAAAAAAGAAAATAGTGTTAATGGAATCACTAATATAGACGTAGTTGATTATTGATACACATATTCAAATCAATTGAACTAACATTTTTTTTCTCATAGTCCTCATAGATACAAGGCATTGTGTTTCTCACCTGGATGAGTTATAGCAATGGTTCTCATCTAGGGGGAATATTTGCTCCTCTAGGGTACATTTGGCAATGTCTAGAGATATTTTTGTTATTACAATTGGGAACTGAATCACTACTGGCATCTAGTGAGCATAAGATGGGATGTCACTGAACATGCAAGAAAGTACAGGACACCCCCTTTCTCCAACAAAAATTTATCTGGTCCAAAATGTCGGTACTGAGGTTGAGAAATACTGCCCTATAGTCTATTCAGGTAGATGATATAGATGCATGAGTAACTTATAGTAAAATTAACAATAATAAGAGTTCAAAGTATCATGAGGAATAGTCTATTTACCTCTCCTAATTTAATCTTCACCCAAGGTGGGTATTATTGTAATCATTTTATAGAATATGAGAAAGTATAATATATCTCATATAGAAAACATTAATACTTGCAAATCATTTTATTCAAAATCAATATTACACTATATAGTAAAACTACTAGAATTTCAGCCACACTTTGCAAGTGATGATAATGTCACATTTATGACTCTTGCTACCAGATATCCATAAGATAAGAGAGCAAATAATTCACCAACTAGCTAAATTTCCACACAGAAAAGGGTGGACGCTACCACATGAGATCCTAAGGGCCATTATCAGGCCAGAAAACAATGAACTTCTAGGATGTTTACTTTGTCTTCTGTACTTTGTCATGCAGTTTTATAATCATCTAACTTAATTCTAGCCTGTAAGACATATATTATGCTGCCTACATCGATACTGAAAAAATGAAGCTTAAGTAATGTGGCAGACTATCACAGAACCAATCAATAGCAGAATAGGTTTGCATTTTAAATCTGTTTGGTTACTAGACAATTCTCTTTCTAATATCATCTGATCTCTTCCTGTTTTCTCAGAGGTGACATATTTTACTGCCAGGACCAGTAAAGAATAATACAGAGTAATAATAATTACAATGTTAAAACAATACATAATTAATTTCCAAGGGCACCTATATAAATTATAATTTATGAAGGCAAGTAACTTCATAATTAAAATGTTGTGTCTATTAGGAATGGCTTTGGCTGCCATTAATAGTGGCCATTAATACTCACAGTGATCTAACCAATAGGGTTTCCTCCCATAATGAAAAGGCAGGAAGTAGGTAGTATCAGGAGTGTTTCAGTGCCTCAGTGAAGTCAGAGTCTCTGGTTAGAATCTTTTTTATTCTTTTGGCTTTCTTTTTATGGTCAAAGTTGTTTGGAGCAGTTTTGTGTTATATTGTCACAATACAGACAGCAAGGGAGAGAGAAGCAGAAAGAACTTTATTTTTGTGCTATATTGGGGGAGAGGTAGAAAACAGAAAATGCTTTTTAAGAAAAATTTAGTAGATTTCCATCATATCTTGTGAGCCAGGGTTGTCACAAAGTCTTCCCTAATTGCAAAGGAGGCTAATCCTTCTCTCCATCTGTTCAAGGACCAGGTTGGGAAATCTCTTAATTAGCCAATAAAAAGTCCAACAAAAAGTGGCATACAGGCTGTGGGGCAGATGGTTCACATCTGTAAATCCCAGAACTTTGGGAGGCCAAGGTAGGAGGGTTGCTTGCGTCCAAGAATTCAAGACCAGCCTCAGTAACATAGTGAGAGTGCATTTTTCAAAAATTAAAAAAAAAATAGCAGAGAGTGGTGGCATGCATCTGCACCTGTAGTTCCAACTACTCAGAAGGGTAAGGTAGATGGTCTCTTAAGCATGAGAGGCCTGAGATCACTGAGCTTGGGTGGGAGGATCACTGGAGCCTGGACTTTGAGGCTGCAGGCAGCTGTGATCATGCCACTATGCTCCAGCCTGGACGACAAAGCAATACACTGTCTCAAAAAAAAAAATGTTGGGGCACAAATTTGATATTTTACAAAGAAATATCTCGTTTTATCTCATTTTCTATATTTATAATAGAATATAACAACAGAACATTAAGTAAACACCCTAAATCGTAAAGCATTTGTTTGTAATTTATTAGTTAACAACAATAGCTAATTCTTATTAAACATTTAATCTGCTCCAAATATCTTCTATGTAATTCTCATAATATTGTCAGCTAGGTAAATTTATAACATCTATTTATTATTTTATTTTTATTTTATTTTTTTGAGACGGAGTTTCGCTCTTGTTGCCCAGGCTGGAGTGCAATGGCGCGATCTCGGCTCACCGCAACCTCCGCCTCCTGGGTTCAGGCAATTCTCCTGCCTCAGTCTCCTGAGTAGCTGGGATTACAGGCATGCGCCACCACGCCCAGCTGATTTTTTGTATTTTTAGTAGAGACGGTGTTTCACTGTGTTGACCAGGATGGTCTTGATCTCTTGACCTCGTGATCCACCTGCCTCAGCCTCCCAAACTGCTGGGATCACAGGCGTGAGCCACCATGCCCGGCTATTTTAAATAGAAGCAATTGTATATATTTATAGATTACAATATGATGCTTTGATATATGTATACATTTTGGAAATGTTAAATCAAGCTAATTAACATTCATGACATCACCTGCTTATTTTTTAAAGATGAGAACATTTAAATCTAATCTTGTAGCAGTATTGAAATATACAATATTTATTACTAACTATAGTCACCATGCTATGGAATATATCACTAAAATCTATTTCTCCTGTCTGATTAAAATTTTGTACCTTTTGTGTAACATCTTTTTTCTCCTACAAACCCTATAACCCCTGACAATCACCACTCTACTCTCTGCTCCTATGAGTTCGACTTTTTTTAGATTCTATATATAAGTGAGATAATACAATATTGTTCTTTCTGTGCTTGGCTTGTTTCACTTAGCACAATGTTCTTCAGATTCATCTGTGTTGTCACAGATGGTATGATTTCCTTCTTTTTAAAGGCTGAATAGTGTACAATTGCATTCCATATATTCAACACACACACAATATTTTATTTATCCATTTGTCCATTGATGAACACTTACATTGCTTTCCTATCTTGGCTATTGTTAATATTATTGCAGTAAACAGGGCAGTGGAGATATTTCTTTGATATAATGATTTTAATTCCTCCAAGCCCAGCCTTACTCCTGGGCTCAAGCCATCCTCCCACTTTGGCTTCCCAAAGTGCTGGGATTTACAGGCGGGAATCATCACAACTCCCCCACACCCAGCCTGTAATGCTACTTTCTTTTTGGATAATGAAGAAATTTCTCAACCTGGTTCTTGAACGGATAGAGAGAAAAATTAGCCTTCTTTTATATACAAGTAGAATTGCTGGATCACGGCTATTCTATTTTTAGTTTTTCAGGACCTTACATGTTCTTTTTCATAATAGCTAATTTAAATTCCCACCAACGGTGTGTAAGGGTTCCCTTTTCTCCACATTCTACCAAACGTTTGTTGTATTTTGTGCTTCTGAAATAGCTATTTTAACAACAGAGAAACTCCATCTAAAAAATAAAATTTTGTATGTATTGCATCTGAGTTATTACAACTTTAAATTATTTTTCCAAACAATAAGTTTTTATGTTTACCTTCCCACTCTACTCAGGAAGCAGTTACATTAATGTAAGAACACTAGTTTCTGATGTCTATCAGTTTTTCTCTTTCATTTTTTTTCTTAACAATAATATTTTCTTTAAAAATATTCATTTTGGTGCTAGCTGGGTGTTTTGCCCATTAGTTGATGCAGATTCATCATTGTGATGATTCTCTTTACCTTTTGGCATGTTTTTGGAGTGGCTGGTACTGGTTGTTCCTTTCCATGTGTAGAGCCTCTTTCAGGAGCTCTTGTAAAGCTGGCCTGGTGGCGATGAAATCTCTGAGTACTTGCATGTTCACAAAGGATTTTATTTTTCCTTCACTTATGAAGCTTAGTTTGGCTGGATAGGAGATTCTGGGTTGAAAGTTCTTTTCTTTAAGGATGTTGAATATTGGCCCCCACTCTCTTCTGGCTTGTA
>NW_016107465.1:8140-50221 GCF_001604975.1 Cebus imitator | reverse complement strand
TTTGGATATATAGAGGTCAGGGAGCTGCTTGAGGAGACTGTCTCTTCTGTATAGGAGCTCAAATGCTGAGCTGTGAGCTCTGTTGTTCAATCAGAGCTGCTGGGCAGATGCGTTTAGGTCTGCTGCCGCAGAACTCATAAACTGCTTTTTGTTCCTAGGTGCTCTGTCCCGGGGATTTAGGGCTTTATGAGTTTCAGTTATGCTGCTGCCTTCTCTCTTTTTTTTTTTTTTTTTCCCCCTGCCCAGCAAGGAGGCAGCCTAGTCACTGTCTGCCTGTAGAGGCTTTGCTGAGCTGCTGTGGGCTCCACCCGGCTGCCGAGTGAACTTCCCTGCAGTCCTGTTTATATGGGTGTAGTTAGAACTGCCTCGGCAATGGTGGTCTGCCTCTGTTAAGGTGGAGCCTCTCTGCAGTGGCGGGTTGCCTTGGCAACGGCGCAACGGCAGGCTGCCTCAGCAATGGAGGGTTGCCTTGACAATGGCGGGCTGCCTCAGCATTGGCTGACTACCTCCGTAATGGTGGGCTGCCTCGGTAATGGCGGACGCCCCGCCGCCACAGAGCTGGATGGTCCCCGGTTCAGCTGCGCTTGCTGTGAAACTCTCAATCCAGAATTTCTGATTGCTGTTCTTTTGTGGGGGTGGGGCCAGCCTAGCCTGATCGCCTGGCTCCCTGCCTCAGAGCCTTTTTTTATTTTTTTAAACTTGGTGTTCCAGTCGCCCGTTGAAGAGGCGCCACTGTGTGTGTTTTCTCCCATGTGACAACTCACTGTGCCGGCTTAAACAGCGACACTGAGATTCGTGGCACTTTTTTTGCCCTGGAATCTACTGTCCTGGCTCCCTGCTCAGTCCCCTTTTTAAACAGATGAATGGGTGACTTCCCATGGCTCCAATTGCCAGCCAAAGGGGCACCCGGACCGGTGTATTTTGTATGGAGAACCGCTGCTCCGGGGCGCCGACAAAGCAGCTGCGTGGGGGGGGCAATAAAAATGTGGCGTCCACTCACCCTCTGCGCTTTCACTGGGAGCTGCAATCCTGAGCTGTTCCTAAACAGCCATCTTGGATCTGTCCCCCGAAAGATAAGGATACAAAATCAATGTGCAAAAATCACATGCATTCCTATACACCAATAACAGACTTAAAGAGAGCCAAATCAAGAACAAACTTCCATTCACAATTGCCACAAAGAGAATAAAATACCTAGGAATACAACTAACAAGGAACGTAAAGGACCTCTTCAAGGAGAACTACAAGCCACTGCTCAACGAAGTAAGAGAGAACACAAACAGATGGAGAAACATTCCATGTTCATGGTTAGGAAGAATCAATATCGTGAAAATGGCCATACTCTCCAAAGTAATTTACAGATTCAATGCTATCCCAATCAAGCTACCAGTGACCTTCTTTGCAGAACAAGAAAAAATCACCTTAAACTTCATATGGAACCAAAAGAGAGCCCGCATAGCCAAGTCAATTCTAAGCAAAAAGAACAAAGTGGGAGGCATCACACTATCGGACTTCAAACTATACTACAAGGCTACAGTAATCAAAACAGCATGGTACTGGTACCGAAACAGAGATATAGACCAATGGAACAGAACAGAGGTCTCGGAGGCAACACAACATATCTAAAACCATCTGATATTTGACAAACACGAAAAAAACAAGCAATGGGGAAAGGATTCCCTGTTTAATAAATGGTGGTGGGAAAACTGGCCAGCCATGTGCAGAAAGCAGAAACTGGACCCTGTCCTGACACCTTACACTAAAATTAACTCCAGATGGATTAAAGACTTAAACATAAGACCTAACACTATAAAAACCCTGGAAGAAAATCTAGGCAAAACCATTCAGGACATAGGTGTAGGCAAGGACTTCATGACCAAAACACCAAAAGCATTGACAACAAAAGCCAAAATGGACAAATGGGACCTAATCAAACTCCACAGCTTCTGCACAGCAAAAGAAACAGTCATTAGAGCAAATCGGCAACCAACAGAATGGGGAAAAAATTTTGCATTTTGCCCATCTGACAAAGGGCTGATATCCAGAATTTATAAAGAACTAAAACAGATTTATAAGAAAAAAACTAACAAGCCCATTCAAAAGCGGGCAAAGGATATGAACAGACACTTTACAAAAGAAAACACACATGAGGCCAACAAACATGAAAAAATGCTCATCATCACTCATCATCAGAGAAATGCAAATCAAAACTACATTGAGATACCATCTCACGCCAGTTATAATGGCGATCATTAAAAAATTTAGAGACAACAGATGCTGGAGAGGATGTGGAGAAATAGGAACACTTTTGCACTGTTGGTGGTAGTGTAAATTAGTTCAACTATTGTGGAAGACGTGTGGCGATTCCTCAAGGACCTAGAAATAGAAATTCCATTTGACCCAGCAATCCCATTACTGGATATATATCCAAAGGATTATAAATCGTTCTACTATAAGGACACGTGCACACGAATGTTCATTGCAGCACTGTTTACAATAGCAAAGACCTGGAACCAACCCAAATGCCCATCGACGATAGACTGGATAGGGAAAATGTGGCACATATACACCATGGAATATTATGCAGCCATAAAAAATGATGAGTTCATGTCCTTTTAGGGACATGGATGAACCTGGAAACCATTATTCTCAGCAAACTGACAGAAGAGCAGAAGATCAAACACCACATGTTCTCACTCATAGGCGGTTTTGAACAATGAGAACACATGGACACAGGGAGGGGAGCACTACACACTGGGGTCAGTTGGGGGGAAATAGGGGAGGGACGGTGGGGGGTGGGGAGCTGGGGAGAGATAGCAAGGGGAGAGATGCCAGATGTACGTGATGGGGAGGAAGGCAGCAAATCACACTGCCACGTGTGTACCTATGCAATAATCTTGCATGTTCTTCACATGTACCTCAAAACCTAAAGTGCAATAAAATAAATGGGAAAAAAATTCATATATATATTTTCTTAAATAATATTATTTTGGAAATTTTACTTAGGCTTTGGAAGGCAGGGAAGGTTAATAGATGTGCTTAATACACCATCTTGAAACTGAAGGTCATGTTAATAGAGTTTATAAATATTTTTAAAGATCAGTGGCAGACTTAGCATTTTCACATGACAAAAAAAAAAACCTAGGAGATACTGATTCTATGACTAAATCAAGTTTGAAAGCATATCTCAAAAAATTGAAGCTATAATTGAAGCCATGAAAAAAATAGTTTAAGTTAAGGGATAATACGATTTTTCCTGAAGACTCAAAATATTTGCTCAATTTTTGCACAAATGCATTATACAGTTGGGCATGACAGATTAGTGAAATTCTGGGAAAAAAATCACAATTTTGTATACTGTAATGATGTTTGGCTATTTCTAAAGGAAATAATGGCAGTTGTGGATTGTTAATACATTGAACAAGAAGATAACGATGTATACAATTTGGAGTATTTCAATCAGTTCTGAGACTTGCATTTTAAGGTGTGCCATAAAATACGGTAGAAAACATTTTTGAGTGACTTTTTAAGCGTTGAAAGTAAGATGACATAAAAAACACTGGGGTGTCTAGAATCCATATCATACGACTCCAATACTAAAGGCAGGAATCTCATATTAAATGAAGCACACATAATTAAACTGTTCCCTAATGTGCAAATAATTAAGAGTTCAAGGACTTTGGAGAAGAGATTCCTGAATTAAAGACCATATACTGGATCACCTCGCACCAGGAAATATGAATAAGTGTCATTATTATTTACCTCCTTAAGAATCAAATGGAGAAAATAGGTTATAATACTTTCATTGTCTGCTCTATGAGAGTAAAGACTAAGGAGACGATCAAGAAAAGGTAACAACAGAATCATAGAGATAAGAAATTGACATGAAGACCTGAAATAATAGAACCAAATAGTTATACTTAAATGAACTAAAAAAACTTAGGAGATAACAGAATTCCTAAAATTGAGAGTCACAGAAAACTAATTCTGAGAATATTGCTTCTGAACTTGAAGGATAAAAAAATGACATATTGGCAATTTATAATTGTATTTATAAAACTTTGCTTTTACAACTATATTTACATAATAAAACTTAAAAGTAACAACAGCTCTATTAGAATTTAGTTTATTTTGCTTAATTGATTTTTTCTAATTAGATCCTGGTCACTAGTTAAGTTTGATATATATTTTACTTTTTATATCTTGAATTTAGATGTAGTAAAGTATCATGTGTGCTACATCATGTATTTTGGATATTTAAAAATGCAAAAATTTTGTGGTAATTGCACATTTATTATCAATTCTAAGAAAGAAGTAGAAAGACCACTCTGAACTTTGTAAGCTTAGATAGGAAAGAGACCAGAAATGTTTATGTTTCTGTATATGTGCATACTTTTTAAAAACTACCCATCGGTAGTTACCCAGCATCACTTTGATTCCTTCTTTTTTATGTAGAAACACAGCTCAAAGCACCAAACCCATTCTCCAGTGATTGGGCCAAAAGTAGGTTAGTAGAGTTGGTTGCTAGGAGACCAATGTCGGCGTCATCTATGACCTTGCAGGATGTAAAAAATAAGTATAGATTTATCGACCTCAGTGGCACATTGTCCAAGTCCTCTGCTCTGACTGTCTTATTTCTGTCTATCTCCCTGTTTTCCTCTCTTTTTTCTCTCACACAAATATAGACATATAGGGCCATACAATTCCCTTTCTTGATACCTTCTAATTTCTCAAAGTTATTACTTTGCTGCATTTAACCACATCATTGTCTCTCAGCTAACAAGGCACTCTATCAGCAGTGTCAGCAAATCCCCATCTTTTTAAAAGGCTGATTCTTCATACTATTGCTGTAAGAAATATAGAAATCAGTTCTACTGGGAACAGCATTATGAAAAATGTATAAACATCACAAAGTAATTTTGCTGTCACATTCAAAATGTTTTCTCAAAGTTGCATCCCCAGTTTTCACAGTTGAGGTGGTTTAGGTTAAATAATCTCATGCAGGACAGAACTCTAACATTCGTGTCATCTTCTTGGCATATCTTTGCTAAAATTGTTTACAATATGGATTTCATGGAGGAAAAAGTAACAGCAGAGAAAGTTAAATTACAAAATAAAAAGTTCACATCCCAAACTATTTTTTTGTTTTACTTTTTATAGGGATACATTATCTCAAACAGATTATAAATTACATTGCAAATAAATGATTGATATATGTGTTTTGTTTGTTTGATTATTTTCTTCCACAGGTTGAAATCTTCAATGGAAGGTACATGAGAATGCACCTCTCCTTCATCTGTAGTGAAAAGCTCTATAGTTCAAACTTGCCATTGTAATTGTACTGTATCTCACCAGCACAAGTATCTGGGTTTTGTAAACTATCGAATAAAAATAATATTTTAATTAAAATAAATTATAATTGATTTTCAAAATCAGTTGATGATGATTAATAAACTGAAACCAGGTTATTTAAATGAATTGTAAAGCTTCCTGTCAGAGTGAAAACTTGTGATTGTACAAAGACAATTTCATACAAAGGTTAATATCTATGGTAGGCTGCATAATAGAATTAAAAATAATTTATTTGCATTCCCTGTTTCTAATACATCTTAAAATAATGACTAATAATCAAGAAAACAGAAAATAGTTACTGAAGCTTATCATTTACATGTTTACTGAACTTCTATGAAAGAAAATATAATACATCAAATTCCTAATCTTGAGAGGGTGGAAAGATATTTATAAAGAATTAACATTTATCCTACCAGTATATGAACTGGTCCTTAGAAATGTACTTCTTTTCTTTTTTTTTTTTTTTTTTTTTTGAGATGGAGGTTTCACTCTGTTGCTCAGGCTGGAGTGCAATGGCATGACCTTGGCTCACTGCAACTTCTGCCTCCCCAGTTCAGGTAATTCTCCTGCTTCAGCCTCCCAAATAGCTGGAATTATAGGTACCTACTACCACACCCAGCTAATTTTTGTATTTTTAGTAGAGATGGAGTATCACCATGTTGGCCATGTTGGTCTCGAACTCCTGACATCAGGTAATCCACCCACCTCAACCTCCCAAAGTGCTGGGATTACAGGCATGAGCCACCATGCCTGGCTAGAAGTGCACTTATTTTCTCTGTGCTGAAGACATTGATTATGTTCATAGTCACAGATATGTCATTTAGGACAGCAAAGTTATACTGTTCTGTATAAAAATTTAGTGGTTTTTCATGATGTTGGAAAAAGGTGTTAGAAAATTATGGAAGAAACGGATAATAAAGACTACTACATAATATTTTAACTAAAAATGTTGAGTTTTGAAATTTAAATCCAAACTTTATATGGCATAGACACAAAACCTAGGAAGCAAAGAAGAATTTGCTGAGAAGGGAGAAGGAAGCAGCTCTTGGATTTCGTTAGGTGTAATCATTGTTACTTGTGAAATATATGAACCAGAAAAGATTATTTAAAACCACTTTAGGATTGTGGAGCAAGTTTTAGAGCAACAAGCAAATGTGTGATCAGATGCTGAGATGAATAAGAAAGATGAATTAGGGGAAGAGTAAAGAGTAAAGGATTGGGTAAAACATCTGTGGCAAAGCTTTTACCAGATAATCTTATAATCTCTGAAAATAGGTTATGTTTCCCTTAGTTCTATGAGTTTCTGGAGAACCAAATACAAATTACATTTCAACATGAAATAAATATAATTTTAACATAAATATAAATTTTAATAAAAAAATAAAATGATACATTCATTTGATATTTTATTCATTCATTACCAAAGAAACCATTGAGTGCACATTATGTGCTAAACCTTTTTACAACTGATTTCTGAGTCTGATGGAGGAGACAGGTATGTAAAAAGATAATTATAATGCAAGAGTAACAAAAAGAGCTAACAAATGTAGGAAAAAATTGCTGTGGTGGCTGGGTAGATTTACTCATAATTGGCATATACATTAATATTATAGTGGTCCCAGGGCATGTTTAAGATATTCCATAGAAACTAATATAGTACTTGAGATTTTGCACATCGTAAAACTCTGCAGATAGGGATTTGGTTTTAGTGATTAGCTTATTTTATACAAAGAAGCCTAAGAAAATTACCCTAGAAAACATACATTTATATTAAAAATCATCTCTGCTCCAAAAGCCTTTTTCCCCCATAATTTATTTATGACTATTTTGAAATGATTAGAATAATTCTAAACTTGATTTCATGTCCTATTGCCAACTTTACTTCAGACCAGGACATCAACACACACATGCACACACACACAATCAGTCAGGGGTAATAACAAGAAAAAGAAAATGTCATAGATGCTGACATGGTTTGCTATGTCCCCACCCAAATCTCATCGTGAATTGTAGCTCCCATAATTCCCATGTGGCATAGGAGGTACCTGGTGAGAGGTAATTGAATCACAGGGGCAGGTCTTTCCCATGCTTTTCTCATGATAGTGAATAAGTCTCACAAGATCTGACAGTTTTATAAAGGGGAGTTCCTCTACACAAACTCTCTTGCCTGCCACCATGTAAGATGTGACTTTACTCCTTATTTGCCTTCTGTCATGATTGGGAGGCCTCTAGAGCTATGTGAAACTGTGAGTCCACTAAATCCCTTTCCTTTAAAATTATCCAATTTTGGGTAAGCCTATATTAGTAGTATGAAAACAGATTATACATATGCAAAGTTGTATCAACCAGAAGCACCCATAATCACTTAGAATAGCAAAGCTACTCAGTTTTACTCTGAATACGTGCACATACTTTACATGTCGATTCAGCGAGTCCCAAAGTTCTCAAAGGGTATGAAAAATATAAAATATGACAGTTGTTTCAGAATTTATTTCTCCACACTAATATGAAAGTTAAAATTTATGTAAATTATGTAAATAATGACAACATTACTTTTGTTTTCTTAAAGTTTGTAAATAATTCTTGGGAAAAGCACCAGATTGTCATGGTTGCACAGAGCTAAAGGGACTATAGTTTTTCCTGCTTAATATATTTTTTCTAATAACTAATCACTCAAATATCATCTTCTGACATAAGTATAAAGTCTCATGGAAGTTGCTCTCTCAATAGTATTTTATCTATAGAAAATTGTTTATGAAAGCAAAATCTAAGTAATAATTTTCCTCTTTGGACCCCTCCAACTCACAGGTGCAGCTTCTTAGGTTCAGAGAAAATGAAATACACCAGGAAGAAATGTATGCTATTAGTGCATTCTCTCATTAGCCTCTGCTTCAGGTCTTACTTCACACTTTGTAATTATCAGAGTTTTCTGTACTTCTCTGGAAAGCCATAAAAATCTACAGGTTTAACAGGATGAACATTTAAAATGAAGCTTCAAAGTTTTTCATACAAAATAGAAGAAGATTTTTGTAAAAATATTAAGTCTAAGATTATTTTCTGATTCCTGAGGTTTATTAAATTATCAGTTAATGCTTAGAAAACTGAGGTAGGATACTGCACTAAGCATGATTAGGTAAGTAGGAAAATACAATTCAAAGCCACGAGAAAAGGTGACCAGCATACAACAAAACTATTCTCAATTTTGCACTGTTTCTGACTGAATTAGCAGACCCATGACTATTATCTCTTGCCACTTTCCAGTTGGTCTCTAGGTATGTCAACTCTTGGAAAGGCTGATGGCCCTACATTCACAGAGCTAAAGTGGGTCTTGCATATAATTGAAACATTTAAGGGTTAATGGCTGCCTTTGAGCCAATAGGGAAAGCACACCAAATACAGGCATGATATGGGGATAGCCCCACTGGTCTGGTTAATAAAACAAAGGACATTGCAGAAAGTTACTTATCAGAGACCTTGAAAGCTCTGTACAACAATGCATTACATACCACAGCCATTTAGCTTTAAAATCACAGGATTAAGCAAGTCTGGAAGGTTTCAGAAACTTAAAAAAACCCCAAGGTATCAAGCAAAAATTCACAAGGGCCTCTTTGGGTGCCCTATTGATTCTGTTAATTCAACAAGGGATAATTGTAGAAAGTTACTGGACACATTTAAAACTCCCTAAAGCACAAGGTTTCTATCAAACACTGGCCTATGGGCAGAAGCCTGCAAAAGACTCTTTAAGCTTGCAAAGCTAAATGAGCATTGGAGCTTTAACCCTCAAAGTATTTACATGCAGAGTCTTTGATTTGCCAAAGGGGAAAAATAATTGTACTTCTAAACCAAGTAGTTTTTGCCTATAACAAATCAAAAAGATCATGATCTTGTTTTGCTTGTACTCATCAAGAAACAATTCTGCCACAGAATGATGTTTTGAAACCTAAACAACTTTAATTTTTTAAATATATTTTGAGAACTAAAATTCTGTGCAACTATTTTTTTAATTGTATGGGCTTGTAGTTAGGAAACATTTTTATTTAAGTAAGTGGGACTTTTATTTCCTTTGTGAGTATGCAAAAGATCTTTGTTAAGGCACATTTTTTTAAATGTTTTTTTCGGGGCCGGGCGCGGTGGCTCAAGCCTGTAATCCCAGCACTTTGGGAGGCCGAGGCGGGTGGATCACGAGGTCAAGAGATCGAGACCATCCTGGTCAACATGGTGAAACCCCGTCTCTACTAAAAATACAAAAAATTAGCTGGGCATGGTGGCACGTGCCTGTAATCCCAGCTACTCAGGAGGCTGAGGCAGGAGAATTGCCTGAACCCAGGAGGCGGAGGTTGCGGTGAGCCGAGATCGCGCCATTGCACTCCAGCTTGGGTAACAAGAGCGAAACTCCGTCTCAAAAAAAAAAAAAAAAAAAATGTTTTTTTCTTATTTTTTATTAAGGATTGGTGAAGTCCTAATGTTTATTCCACTGCTGTCTTCTGAGCACCAACCAAATTGAGAACAACTACAAAAAATGAGGTAAGAATTTAAATATTAAATGTTAAAATACATACTTAATATTGTTAGTATTATATTAGGTGAAAAAGTTTGGGCTTCAACAGCAAAGTAAGACTTCTGATTTTATCCATCTTTCTCAACTTGACATTGGAACCTTTTTCTTGGGAGTGTTGGTTATTTTGAGCAGAGATTTACCTGTTCAACTGTACAGAGAATAACCTTTCATACACACTAGAATTCAGCAAGCCAGGGCTGAGAGAATGTTGCCTTATTCTAATTCATGCGGACTTCCTGCATGAGAGCGGGAGTGGTGAGAGTGAACACACATCCCTGGCGGGCACACTGATGATAGGGAAAGTGAAAAAGAGAAAGCTGAAGCCAAGAATGTGGGTCACCTGCAAGCTGTAGCCCTTGCCCTAGTGTACTAATTAGCAAAGTCACCCATCTTCTTCTGGGGAGGAGGAAATAAGTAGGATGGAGAAAATGGTGGAAGATGCCTCGCTAGTACTTACCTAATACAATGGCAGGATTGGCAAAGTTCTTATCTCATAGGTCAAAGAAGGAATGTGGGAATAAGCTTCTCCCAGCTTTTATAAATCTCGTCTTGCCTATAATGAGTATGCTATACAAGATCATGAAGAATTGAGGAATGCACCTTTGGTGTACTATAAAATTGCCTTTGGTGTACTGCAAAAGTGGGATCCTGGTGTGCCCATTTCACATACAATTTAAATAACAATTAAAAAGGCAATATTTTATTTATTTTTGAGATAGAGTCTCACTCTGTTGCCCAGGTTGGCGTGCAGCGGTATGATCTCAGTTCACTGCAACCTCCACCTCCTGGGTTCAAGTGATTCTCCTGCCTCAGCCTCCCAAGTAGGATGATTATAGGTGCCTGCCACCATACCCGGATAATTTTTTATTTTTGGTAGAGATGGGGTTTCATATAATGGTCAGGCTGGTCTGGTCTCAAACTCCTGGCCTCAGATGATCCATGAAACTTGGCCTCCCAAAGTGCTGGGATTACAGGCATGAGCCACCCCTCACACACAGCCAGGAAATATTTTAGAAAAATAAATCCTAAACTATGTATACATGCCAGTTTAAATTAAGGGATACTACTGTCCCACAAACCATTTCGTGTCTTATTTTGCTAGATATTTTTGCTTAAGTATATTTTTAGGCAGTGTATTTTATAAGAATGAAAAAAATATAATGTAACTTAAGGTATATAATAACAGTATGTGAAATTGAAAATTGCTTCACAATAGGTACTAATTACTTTAGGGTTTTTTTATTTGTTTGTTTTTAGTTTTGAGACAGTCTTGCTTTGTTGCTGGAGTGCAGTGGTAGGAATACAACTCACTGCAGCCTTGACCTCCTAGGCTCAACCATTGCTCCCATCTCAGCCTCTGGAATAGCCAAAACTACAGACATGTGCCACCATGCCCAGTGAATTTTTATTTTTTGCAGAGATGGGGTCTCACTATGTTGCTCAGGCTGCTCTTGAACTCCTGGGCTCAAGTAATCCTCCCACCTTAGTCTCCCAAAATGTTGAGAGTACTGTGAGCCACTGTACCTGGCCTAATGTAGGTTCAATCTAAGTTTACATAACCATGTACAAATCCATCCATTTATTTAAGTCACCTGAAGGGACTCATGAGCAAATTAAAGGAACACCTCTGAGTTTTATTGGATGGCTTAGTCCAGCTTTTAGTTTCTAGTTGAAGAAGGAATGGTATTGGCTCACTATAATTTCTTATTTGCTGCCAGTCAGCATATTAAACAAACTTTTGTGATGAATTTACTCTACAAAGCGCATAGTAACCAAGATATTAAGAAAATGAAGGCAAATTTCTCTGCAACATTACTCAGATCAGTAACAACTCCTGGTTTTCTCTTGCTTGATAAAATTCTATAAAAACCTTGATATTTATTCGGATTAACTTTATGTGTATGAAATAACATGATCTTTCTACAGCTTGGTTTTCCTCTCTCTTTTTCTATATTATTAATGTTTGCTCAAATTTTGCAGGATTATTCGAGATATGTCTATTAATAATTATTGTTTTCATGCTATTTTCTGCCATATTTATATTTTGTCATCACTTTGATTCCACCACCTTGATTTGCATGTTTCCTTGTTTAAAGTGATACATAAGTTACTGTGGCTCACAAGTATTAAAAATTCTTTCCTTAACCATCATTCTCAGCAAACTGACACAAGAGCAGAAAATCAAACACCGCATGTTCTCACTCATATAGGCGGGTGTTGAACAATGAGAACACATGGACACAGGAATGGGAGCACTACACACTGGGGTCTGTTGGGGGCAAATAGGGGAGGGACAGCATGGGGAGGAGAGTTGGGGAGAGATAGCATGGGGAGAAGTGCTAGATGTGGGTGATGGGGAGAAAGGCAGCAGATCACACTGCCACGTGTGTGCCTATGCAACAATCCTGCATGTTCTTCACATGTACCCCAAAACCTAAAATGCAATAAAATTAAAAAAAAAATTACACATTAGGTACAATGTACACTACCTGGGTGATGGGTACACTCAAATCTCAGAATTCACCGTGCTATAATTCATCCCTGTAACAAAAACCACTTGTACCTCAAAAGCTATGAAAATAACAAAATATTTAAGTTTTAGATTTTTGGTTTTTACATTTAAGACTATTATCAATTTTAAGTTAAATTTTGTATAAATTCTGAGGTAAGAAATAAAACTCATTTCTTACAATGGTGAAAAAAAATTCTTTCCTTGACATAATTGTTCAATCAGAATATTATTTCAGTCTAATGTTATCATTATCTAAGGAAATTTTGCATAATTACTTCATGTGTTCTATAACATGTGTGTGTGTGTGTCTGTGTGTGTATTGCTATATGTGTGGGTGTATGTGTGCATTCAGAGCAAAATAATGTATTGAGAGCACATATCCATCTACAAGGTCTTTCAACACACCAGTGATATAACTATAAAAATTTTTGTTTACATGAAATAATTCATATAATCCTGAAAACCCTAATGGGTGTCACCAGTAGATAAAATATTTTGCAGAATTCCTGAAAGATGGAAAAGAAGGTAAGACTTCATTAAGGGATATATGGGACAGAGGAAACCAGAGATCAAAAGTCCAGGTGAGAAAGCTGTGAGCAGAGGCAGGAGCCGTAAGTTCTGAAACTACATTAAGTTCAGAGTGAGCAGGTCCTAATCGTCCTAGCGGAGTTGTCTAGAGAGCAGTCATCAGCAGAGCTAATCAGAGGGCTGTCTGTATTAAAAAAAAATACCAAGAAGGTAAATCCTCTCAATTTCCCTCTCCACTACTCGAGTTTACAGAGCTCTGGCTGCAGCAC
Source organism: Cebus imitator (assembly GCF_001604975.1). Classification (NCBI taxonomy): domain Eukaryota; kingdom Metazoa; phylum Chordata; class Mammalia; order Primates; family Cebidae; genus Cebus; species Cebus imitator. The sequence goes on along the minus strand of NW_016107465.1, from coordinate 37,002 downwards.
TTGGCCTGACCTGTGTTAAGACACAAGAAACCTGCTTTGGAAGACATGTGATGTGGCTACTGGGCTTGGAAAGAGAGTAGCAGGATTCAGCATAGAAAAGTAAATCAATAAAGGCAGCTCCACAGCTCCACTGAGGGTTAAAGCACAGCAAAACTGCTCCCCTTGGAGTGAAGTTCATCTTAACTTTGGAAATTACGTGAGCCCTGGGCTGTTGTCCTGCCTTCTCTCATGCTTTCTCGTGCTTCATAAAAGAAAGCCCAAGTCACTTGAAAATCACTCTTGCCCCATGGCCCTCGCTTAGGCCTCCCATTGGAGGGAAAGTTATTTGGAGTAAATAGTAGAAAGAGATAGAGCTAGAAAATAAACACAACAATTGACTGGAGGAACTACCGGGAGTCAATAAACCTAAGAGAACTGTGTTACCAATTACAATTAATATTCTTAGAGAAAGGAGAGAGAATATCATATTCATAGTACAAGACCAGGCTACTATGAAAAAGAGAAAATGTAGAACAAAAATAAATAACTCTTGCTAATTAAAACTATAATTGTCAAAACACATAAAAAATCAGTAGAAAGCCTGACTGATATAATAAACACTGAGGTCCATTGTAGAATAAATGAAGAAATGAATAAATGGATATGTAAAGAAAAATTTACAATTATATATGTTATTCTGAAAGTTCAGATTTTCAAGTGTAAAGAGAAAATTCAGTTCTCTGGAAAAGAAATGAGAATATCTAGAAACACAAAATTTTCACCTTGGTATCAGACATTTAAGAGTGCTACTAAATGCTAGAAACTAATGAGGCAAAGCAATTGTTCAGAGTTTGAATCTGGAAAGTATAAATCAGATAAGAGGGCAAAGTGAGCACATTTTTGAGATATGAAAGACAGAATGTTTAGTTCTATACAAATCCTTAAAACACTTAACATCATGATCCAGTAAAACAATAAAAGAGAAACCCAACTAAAAAGAAAATATTAGATCTAAACAGTGGAGGTGACCTGGACTTTTATCTGTCTAATTTTGACCAAGAAGTAAAAAGATCTTTTTAAAAGATGCCATTTGGGACTTATGGGAGAAAAAAATTGAGAGACTTAGAAGCCCTTAATAATGAGATGAACATGTAGTTCTATCCAGAAGTTAATGAAAAAGTGATTGGATCTTCTAGGATAAGAAAAACAAGAATGTCATGATTCAAATATGAAACAAACTAAGATGTGACATGTGATGAAGTGGAAAGGAAGGTAATCTATTTGATCTTAATGCCTGGAAATTCCATGTTAAGTAGCATAGATTTAAGAGGCTAGAATTATGCCTCAATTTCTGAGTTCAGTCCTTTAATTCTTTGGGGAACAACATTTGGATCATTGAAATGTAAAGGACTAATGATTTTCAGTGTTTTCAAATTACTTTAGTAATATTCCAGAAGAATATGTGCCTATTTTGAACATTGATAAAAGAGTTTGCAGCTACGGAAAAAAAGGAAAGAAGTGGAAGCAGAGAAGTGTTATTATTTCTTCATCTAATGTACTAGATAATCAGCATGTACTACTTAATTTTGTTGGATCAAAACTAGTAGATAAAAATTTTCCTAGTTAAAATTATAAAGGTAACTACTAACAGAACTAAAATAAAAATATAATAAATAAAAATCTGGAGATAGGTGACAGAAAGGGAAACTGAAGTTGTATAAGTAGGATAATAATTTCATATCAGGAAATAAATATATATTTAAAAATTACCAATCAGTAAATATTAGAAATGTTATTTATAATAATGATAAAGACTATCAAACAATTAGAAAGGGTTAAAAAGCTTCACATTTCAAGAATAGAGGAGGAAGTAGGATTAGGGATGAAAAATCTATCTTTTTTAACATTATGCATTCTTTTGGTTACGATTTATAAATACGAGAAGCAAACAAGATATTAAGGAGCTCCAACAGGTTAGTGTTAAAACTCCTGTGTCCAAGATGTTTTCAAATATAAGCAGCAGAAACTTTGACTCAGTGGCTTAAACTTGACTCATAGTGGCCTTTATTATGTAATTAATTCAAACTCCCAAGGGAGTGTGTATGTTTTAATTGGTTGTTTCAGGTTGTTTTAGTAGCTCAGTCACATCATGGGTATTATACTTTCTTTACTAGTAAATATTGTAATGTTCTCTGAAGTTTGGACTTGCCCTTAGCAACAAAAGGGCTGTAGGTGTCCCAGGAATTCTACCCAAAAATGGCAATACCTAGGAAGAAGAGGTATTTCATCTTCTCATAAGTTCTTCTCAGGAGTGAGAAAATATCTCTCAAAAGTTTTCCTTTTTTCTCACTGGCCATAATTGGGTTAAATACTCTTCCCTATGTGAATAAATAACAAAGATATTGCTACTACCCTGATTTGCTTAGAAAAAGTATCATCTGAGAATAAGGCCACTTTCCTTTGGAACCTAAAAATGTAGAGTAAGAAGTCCTTTAACAGCACCATTATTCTAACAGAAATAAAAGCAACCAAATGGATGCTGAGTAAGCAAGCTAATGTGTTCTCAGGTGCTCTAAGCAGAATTATTGGTGCAGTAGAGACTAAAAAACTCATAAGTTTTAATCCATATTCCCAAATCACCTGCTAATCTGAGTCTGAATTTCTTCACCCATGAGATTAGAATGATTAGCTAGGTTGGAGGTTCTCATGCTCTAGCATACATCAGAATCACCTGGAAGGTTCATTCCAACACAGATTGTAGGTTACCAACCTCGGAGTTTCTGATTCAGTAAATCTGGGTGTTTAAAAGTTTGCATTTCTCACAGATTCCCAGGCAATGATGATGTTGCTGGTCTGGGAACTACACACTGAGAACCGTTGACCTAGGTGATATTCTTTGTGAAGGCTCATCTCAGAATCCCTGGTAACTAGCTTAGTGACTGAAAGTTAACAGGTCCAGTATTATTATTATTTGAGATGGAGTCTCACTCTGTCACCCAGGCTGGAGTGCAGTGGTGCCATCTTGGCTCACTGCAACCTCCATCACCCGGGTTCAAGTGATTCTCTTGCCTTAGCCTGCCAAGTAACTGGTACTCCAAGCCACCATGCCTAGCTGATTTTTTGTTTGTTTGTTTTGGTATTTTTTTTTGTAAAGATGGGGTTTCACCATGTTGGCCAGGCTGGTCTCAATGTCCTGACCTCAGGTGATCCAACCACCTCAGCCTCCTGAAGGGCTGGGATTACAGGCATGAGTCACCCACTGTATCTGGCCCAGAATTACATTTTTTAAAAAAGAAACTACATATATATATATGTGTGTGTGTATGTGTGTGTGTGTGTGTGTGTGTGTGTGTACATATATATACATACACATATTTTGTTTCTAGCATTCAGTAAATTTCTCTAGATCTAGATTTATCACAACTACAAATTCTATTTTTCTTTCCAATTAAAAATTTACTGTTGCCTACTTTCCCTGAATAATCTTGCACTATTAAAATAATTTGATACTGATTAATTCCCTGGTTTGATCTTTATTCACCTGCCTGCCTGCATTATGCAAGTGCAACAATATGTCTGACTTGGTTTTTTAATATTTTAGAAATCAAGCACTTAATACTAACACAATTCTATAACCTGAGTTACTCCAATCCTGTTTTGTGGTGACCAACATGTAGCCAAAAGCCTGTTACTATGCCTCAGGTTTCTTGCTGTGGGGAATTATTTCCTAAGCTTATTTGACTACAGAACACATTTAAACATTGGCAGAATATCAAGCAAAGCTCATGAGATGTAAGGTTCATTTGGAGTAAAATGGACAAATAAATGATCTCACAGATGAATTCTCTGCTATAAGAAATAACTGAGCTCTGATTTATATGCTTTTTAAGAAACATAGAAATAATTTCAAACAATTAAGTCATTAATTATGATCAAAAGAACAAAATAAAATAATTCATTTTGTATGTTGATATGAAAACGAATACAAAGAACATTTTAATGAGACCAGCCCTTTTAAGTGATTTCTTTCTTTATGGTTAATACTATGAATAATTTTATTGAATTATGTTTTTGTACTGGACAAAACATTGTGGTTTTGGGGGATGATTTATTTCCACTTTAGTGCTGTATGACAATCTTGTTTGCAGAGATCTAGCCCATCAGAAATAGTAAAACAGGCTATGGTTAACAGTGGAACACCTTTGAATTAGGGTATTCCAGAAACTATGTATTAATTTCTGTTAAACCACTTGGCTTCTGAGATTTTGAAAACCAGTCTTTAATTGTTAATCTTTCCTTGATTCATTCCATTCAATGCCAAGAAACTGTTTTGTATCTAAAACTTTTATTTATTTGTTTGTTTATTTATTTATTTATATAGTGAGAGAGGATCTTGCTCTGTCAGCTAGGATGGAGTGCAGCGGCATGATTTCAGCTCACTGCAACCTCTGCCTCATGGGTTCAAGCAATCCTCCCACCTCAGCCTCCTGAGTAGCTTGGACCAAAAGTATGTACCACCACACCAAACTAATTTCTTTCTCTCTTTTTTTTTGGCATTTTTTTGTGAAGATGGGCTTTCATTACATTGTTCAGGCTGGCCTTGAACTCCTGAGATCAAGCTATCTACCTGCCTCGGCCTCCCAAAGTGCTGGGATTATAGGTGTGAGCCGTTGCACCTGGCTAAAACTTCTTTTTACAACTGCAGATTTTTGTGTCTTACAAATATTAGACTTTGAATAATATTGAATAACAAATATATATTAAAATTATAAACTAAGACACACTATAGACTGCTAATCATTAAAACAAAGACAAATCAGGGAATTGCTTCTTTGATGAATGATGCTTAAAAATTAATTAAATTTTAGTTAATAAATGGCTACTCATACATTGAATAATTTCTACTGTGATCTGTTCATATGCAGTGTGCATAGCATCTTATTTAATTATAATAACTATATATGCCTTTGTTATTTTTACATATCTTTAAAACCTGTTTTAGTGATGATTATTATTACTGTAAGAATCATGTATAGATAGGTACCTGTGGGTACACATTAATATTTCATAGAAACATTGGGGACCAGGCTGGAGTTGGAGAAACTGTGTGGCACTAAGATTCATAAGACTCACTTGACTTCCAGTGACACTACTGTTAGGCTTTATTCAAAGCAGTCAAATTATAATTTTGTATCTAACATCAAAAATGATCTTGTAGATGTCATCATGACATCTACAAGACAACTGCTGAGTTGCCATTTCCAATGGTCAAGGGCTCATTTTACTGGACTTATGAACAGTATTTGCTATTGTTGATCTGTTTCTTCAGCTTGAAACATGTTTTTTCCCTGGGCCTCCAGTTTACAGGTTTACAGTTTGCCACTCATGGTTCTTTTCCTGCTTCACTGGCTGTTCCTTTTCAGTCGATTTGCTTTTCATTTTCCTGATTTCTAATGTCACAGTGTCTGTGGGCTTAGTTCTTGGCCCTCTTTTTTCTCTATCAGCATCCATATACATCAATTTCACAAGTGGCATCTTCTGGTTCCATCTATATACCAGTGGCAAGTGTGTGTGTGTGCATACGCGTGTATCTCCTGCACTGACCTCCCTCGTGAACTCTAAACTGCTTTAAACAACTACCTTCTCACAGCTGCGTCTTGGATGTCTGATAGGATTCTGAATTATAATCTGTCAAAGACCAAACAATTGATCATTCTCTCCAAGGCTGATTCTCCCACAATCTTCCTATGACAAAAAGTAACAGGCCTGTTATTCTAGTTGCTTAGGCTTGCAAACCTGGAGATATCCTTGACTTCGTTCTTTTTCTCACCATTAATTCTTCCAAAAATGCTGTTGTATTTACATTCAAAATGCATCCAGAATAGAAACATTTCTTACCATTTCTACCCCTACAGCTGTAGTCCATTATCTCTTACCTGTATTGTTAAAATAGTCTTCTAAGCTGGTCTTTCTGCTCTCTTGACCCTCGATGACAATCCAGAGTAACCTTTAAAAAATCATATTCAAGGCATATCAGTTTCTCTGCTCAAAACCCTCCAGAGGCTTCCTGTCTCATGCAGGGAATATACAAGGCATATTCCATGGCCTGCAGGGTCACATAATCTACCTTCTATTACCTCACTGATCGTATGACTCCTTTGTAGCCACTGTGGCCTCCTCCTTGTTTCTCAAACGTGACCAGAGAATTCCTTTCTCATGACCCTTGCCCTTGTTCTATGCTCTCCTTGGAGTACGCTTCCCTATCCAGAAGAGAATTTATTTTAGGTCTATATTAAAAGGTAACTTCTTTAATTCCAGCACATTAGGAGGCTGAGGCAGACAGATCACCTGAGGTTAGGAATTTTAGACCAGCCTGTTCAACATGGCAAAACCTCGTCTCTACTAAAAATACCAAAACTAGCTGGGTGTGGTTATAGGGACCTGTAATCCCAGCTGCTCCAGAGGTTGAGGCAGGAGAATTGCTTAAACCCAGGAGGCAGAGGCTGCAGTGAGCTGAGATCCTGCCACTGCTCTCCAGCCTAGGCAGCACAGCAAGCCTCCATGTTAATAAAATAAAATAAAATAATAAAATAAAAAGGGAACTTATATAGACGATTCCATCTGCAATTACACCTTCACCTCATCACTCATCATTTATTATTTCTAATAACTCAGCACGTCACTCAAAATGCGTGCATACACACACACACACACACACACACACACGCACACGCACACACACACAGTAGCAGTTTGTGACAGCTCCATATTTTCTGTTGTTTAGGCCATCAATGTTTATTTTTTTTTAATTTATCTTTTTCTCTCTCATACTCTTCATTCAACCCATCAACAAATGATATTTGTTCTGCTTTCAAAAGATACTGATATACAGACAATTAGAAGTAAACCTATACCTCTACATAAGCTGTTACCACTTCTCACCACATTTGCTGCTGTCATTGTTTTACTTGGGTTATTGCAATTGCATTCTCCCTGACATCTCTACTTATGTCCCTCATCCTTTTTAGTCAATTTACCGCGAAGTAGCTTGAGTGTTCTTACTAAATATGTTAGGTCATGTCACTCTATTAATGAAAACCCCTAAAAACTTTCCTTTTTTACTCAAAATAAAAGCCACCCTTCTTTTATGAAAAATGAGACTTTATCTGGTCTCCCTGGGCTGTTAATTTCATGAGCTCATTTCCAGTCTCCCTCCACCTTATTCCCCTTACTCCAGCCATGCTGGCTTCTTTGTGTTTCCTTGAACATGGAGGACATATTTCAGCCCCAGAGTCTTTGCACTTGTTTTTCCTCCTGTGTCAGAAAAGGTCTTCCATCCGATATTGAAGGAATTGCTTCCTCCCTTCCTTCAAGGGCTGTGTTCTAGTGTCATCTTCTCAGTAAAGCTTGTCTGGCCAATCTACCCAAATTTCAGTTCTCCCTGAATCTCCTTTTAGTTATTTATTTTTTCTTATATTGAACACACTATAATTATTTACTGATTTACCTTGTTTGTTTTCTCTTTCCTTATCAGATTGGAAGCCCCAGAGGGGCACAGTTTATTTGCCTATTTTTCTTTCTTTTCTATTGTTCTTGATGCTATATTCCCAGTTTTTAGCACAATGACTGGTACATAAGAAGCATTCAATAAAATATTGTTGAAAGAACGAATTGATTGTTGGATATATTTAGGTGCATATTATATTCCTCCTCACTAGAAGGTAAGCTCCATGAATGGAAGACGGAGATTTGGCTGTCTATCACATCTACAGAAATGAAAAGGATGCTTGGAACACTGAAGGATTCAAGAAATATTTGTTAAATTGGTAAACCAACACCATCAACTTGACTTCACTGAGCCACAGTGTCCCCAGATGGAAAATAAGAGGCTTAAACTAGAATCTAGGCACTTACTTATTAGGTGATCTCAAGAAACTTTCCTGTTGTGATACTGTATATCCTCACTGCCTTCTTGTTAGTCATCGACTTCCTGTGGATAGAGCAATCAATAGTAACTAAGATACCAAAATACTGAAACTGCTGTGTCCAAAAAGAAATATTCAGTGATGCAACTGCTCAGCAAATTTCTAAAAAAAGGAACAAAAACAAAAACAAAAAAAAACACAACCATTCCTTGGGATTGTGTTTGAAGCAATTGTTGATCTTAGCCATGAAATGCAAAGATCCGATAACACAGCTGAAAATAAACAGAGAGCTTTAACCTAGTCCTTCCTCCAAATGGCACTTGTCTTTCTCAATATTTCTTTAGGAGGCAGTTATACACATATGTATTTATATATCCGTACACAGAATATAGCATTATTAAAGGGTCATCAAAACAAACTCCATATATCTTATTAATTACATCAAGTTAGAACAAATGGGAGCCTGATGGATCTGCTTAAGCTTTTATTTGGGAATTAGTAATCTGGTTAAAAAAATTGTGGCCAGGCTGTACTTAAAAAATACCAACTCCCTGGTTTAATTTCTTTCTTCCCCCTTTGAAACATGCCTTTGTGCAATGTTTGCTCTACTCAAATTGGCTATTTACTGTTTCCCTGGTTTCACTTTCGGGCATTGCATAAGTTTTTCCTTTCTTCTGGGATGCTCTCCCCAAACCTCCTTCCACGAAAATTGTTCTACTTCTTTGGTATTTAGAACTGCAAAGTCCAGTATGGCAGCCACGAGCCACATGTGTCTATTTAAATATACATTAACTAAAATGCAATAAAATTTTAGATTTTCAATTACACTAAGTACTCAGTTGCCAGATGTGGTCAATGCCTATAGCCTTAGACCATGCAAATATCAAACATTTCCATCATCACAGAAACTTCAATTAAAATTAAAATGTACTTAGCAAATACACTTTTTTTTTTGTTTCTTCTCCTTGGAGAATGATTTAGAACGTCTCTAATTTCCATATGTCAAGAAATATTGCCATGTCAGATACAAGGCAGATATGCTAAATTAATTAAATTGCAATCCTATTCTTGTCTAATTACTCAATCCAACATTTAATAAAGTCTATCTTCTTTTGCCCTAACAAGATTAGGTATATTCTATTGATTCTGGAAAGTTACTTGCCTCTTCAAATGCTTCTTTTATCATGGTGGATTGACTTACACACTCAGGGTGACAGTAACATGCTAAATTTCATAAGGGTGCCTCGTAAGACAATTAAACTTACATGTGCACGCAATCTGATGAGAAAAATAGAAGGTGGATCCCTAGGGAAATAATAAGCCCCAAGTTGCATCCCTTGGTCCTGAAACTATTTTCATTTCATTACTTCTTCCTTCTTATGCTTAGCTTCCAAGTCAATGAAAAGTATTTTTTTTTTAATGGGAAGAATATATTTGTTTTTGGGAAACAGATTTCACATTGCAATGAGGTATAATGAGTGAGTATATTAGAGTGATTTTGCTTTAACCCCTATTTTATTTAAAAAAAAAAAAACCTAATTCATTTTAATTTGAGGACCTGCATTAACAGCACAGAATTTCATAACTGGGGGTTCCATAAGAGAAACTGTAGCCTCACTCATGACAAATATTCGAAATGACAAACCCAGGTGAGAAAGTGACATGTTCAAGTCTAGGATGATTTACTATTGTGCTAAGACGTTTTCCATAAGAATAAAAATATATTTACAATTCAAGCAAGTAACTACACAAAGTAATGTGAAGTTTTAATAAGATCAAGTACATACTGTGTTCTTTCTTACATTTCAGGATATACCTAAACAAAGAACTTTTTCCTTTTCCCTTTTTATGCCTCCAATTTGTGTGTATTATATAATTGTCTGCCATTTAAAAATACTTGCTTGAGGGCTATAGCTGTGTTTTAGTTGATTATAAAGAAAAATCATGATCGAACTGCAGAATCACAGACAAACTAGCCTACACACTACCACATTGAAAAAAAAAGCACCTTAGGTAAAGGCCCTTAGAATGTGTATTAATTGCAATGTAGAACCATAAAGACAAAGTGAATGGAAGCACAGAGAAGTTTTGCTGCCACTGATGACTCTTTCCTGACAGATGAGAAGTATTACTGCCTGTATCTACTCATTAAGACACGGCTAGTCTAACCACATATGGTATCCTCCATAACTTATCATAATATGTAGAAGTGTTACCTTCAGGCAGCTGATATTATGGGAAACAATTAAATAAAACACTATGGTGCTATCTCTGTGTGTAGAACACAACTGAGGAATTCAAGTATCTGCCACACCCAATGGGGCAGCCAGAATCTGCCTACCCTGCATCCTCATGGCTGAATTTATAGGGTGTGCCATTTAAATTGTAGATTTCATTTGCAGTGGGATGGATGTGAATGCAATGACCTAGCCCTTTACTCATCAATAAAGATTTTTCTGCATCTTTCTCTCACTGAAATATTATTCCTACAGTTTGGATTTCCATACGAATCAACCCTGTAAGGCTATGCAACCAAGACAAACACAGCATGAACATTTCTTTCCTTGTGTGCTTCCATTTTTGAAGCTGACTCTAAATAGCAGTACTAGGAATAATGAGAGAAGCTGCACTGGCTGCTGTGGCTTAGAAAAGTGGCTACGTTAAGGGAAAAGCCACAGCACAAGGATCCCAAGATGAATTAAAGAAACAACAGACAAAACAAAATACTAATTAAGAATAGTGACCAGAGACTTGAAGATCCAATGTGTTGTTTATTGAAGGCCACTGTTTAAATCAAAAAAAGAAAGATTTCACCAGTCACTTTGGGCTTAAATGTCATGATACTTGCTGGGTGAAATTTGCCAGACATCATTCTCATGAGAACGTTTTATTATTATCACTGGTTTCAGATTTTTCTCCTAAAAAAACCTGTGCAGAGTCATTTGACCTGTGCATATTGAAGGAGTTTAAGTCAAATTATTCTCTACCTCAAACAATTTTCTATGTTGATGGATATTCAAGAGCTATTACTGCATCCTTAAAGCCCACCAGTGTTGAAGTTTCTCTTAGCCAATTCCCCTACAGAACAATAAACTTCATAGGAAGACTGACACATTTGAACTATAATTTGAGAAATTCAGCTCAGCTCTGGAATCTGGGCCAATGCATTTAATTGAGAACACATTTAAATTTCTTTGATATTTCTTTATAGCAAAGTATAATACCTCAAGGGGAAAACATATTTCATCTAAGTTACGTTAACTTTGTTAAATAAGTAAATAACCACTTACCTGTAATCAAAAGAAACGGACAAAATATAAGCTACTGGCTCTATCCCCCTTACATCCAGACTAGGCAGTTCCTTTTCCATATAACTATTTTCTATCAACAATTAGTTATGCCGAATACGTATTTTATGTAGAGGCTATAAGGATTCAGTTTTCCTAGAAAAGTAATTGACACCTGTCTATTTTCAACTCTTGAAAAATTTTCTTGGCTTCCCTTGATTGATGAGAATGTGTACAGACAAAAACAGCACAGCTCCCACCATTATCCTGTTTCCTAAGTTATGGTCATGCATGGCCTGAAATAGAGTTATAATGGCTATAAAGTTCATTACACAAGCTATAGAGTGAAGGAAACTTAGGAATCCTATAGCTGGCTTTGCTTAGCCTAGTGTTTTCAACATGCAAGGAGTTAATTTAAAGGGCTCTTTCTTCTCTCCTGAAGGATAGGGTTTGCATAGTGACACGTGCAGGTGCACATGAAGACTGCTCCACAGGAGAAAACAGTTCCACAGAGTCTCAATATGACAGCAGCATCATTGCCCTCACAGTGAGAAATTTGTTGGCATTGGAGGAGGAGAAAGCGGAGCCATGAGACAAAGTGACCATAATAAAAATGACGAATATAAAATAGGATCATGGTACTATTCTAAGCTGTTCTGAAAAAATACTCATTTTTAAATCTTTCTTTTAGATTATATAGTAGGCTTATGTAAAGTTTCTATAGCATTGAAAACTTGTGCATATTTATTTGATATGTAATTTATTTATTTATCTACGTGTTTATTAAGTGTCCAGGTTGTTCCAAAAAGTATTAACGATAATGAAACAAAATCTAATGGATTTTTTTAAAAGTGAAATGAGATTGTCAAATAATAAAAAAAAAGAACTGAAAAGCAGTAAGATAAAGCTAGGGTAATGTAATATTTAAAATTGAAGTTATGACTAGTGGATCACCAATTTGTCTCTGAATTTTTGGTATTCAGTGTAAAAGGAGAAATCTAAGGAATCAAATATTCCTATAATTCATATGTTTAAAAAATTAAAAATACTACTAAAGAAGAAATTAATTTATATTGTAAAGATTTACACCAGAGAGAAATATATCTTATGAGTCATTATAAAGATATTCCTTTATGATATAAACATTACTGCTTTTATAGGGGATTCTTAGAGCAAATATAATGGGTTACAATCCAGTAATGATGTACTATGCTCCTAGGCTGAGGGTACTAGGCCCAAAATACAACTTATTGAACCCAATTTTATCATCATTCAAAAAGGAAAAAAGAAATCCACAAAATGACATCTGTGTATCTCTTTCTCTATACTTTGAAAGAATTAAAGCATGTACATGTACATGTGCACACAATTTATGGTGAAAAAAATTAAATGAATGATTATACAGGAAACTCTGCGTGGAAAAACATATCCCCTCATCTAGTTACAGTATTAAGATAATATTTCCCTTATGGCATGGTAGGGCATGACCAGGAATGAAGTATAGCAATTTTATGAAATATAATTATGTAGGTGTTATTGACAGAAGAACAGAGAATGTTAACACTCAATGGAGCATATAAAAGACTACCCTACTTTTTTTCCTATTACTCTGATTCTATATATTCAGAATTCTAGAATCTTCATGGATGATGCATCCTTTTGGAGATTTAGCATATCTTCCAAGTTAATATAAAACTTTTTTCTACAATTTTGGATGATGTCTTCTTGAGCACATTCATGTCATTTTTTTAAAAAATGTGGTTCAGTCTCTGTTTTTTTCTTCTATTTTCTTTTGTTTTTAGAGTCTATTCTTATAAATGAAACAAAAATCTACTTTGTTTTAATATTCACTCATTGGTCCCGTCTTATTAAAGTTTCACAGATGTACTCTAATCTCTGTTCTATTTAGCAGTCTCTTATATATGCTAAAACACTGAACACATCATTCTTCTCCATGGTTTTACTTGAGAAACTAATCCATAGGTACACCAGACATTCTTCAATTGGCATAGGTTTTAGACCCTTAATTACTCATTCATATTACTTAAAATGCATTCTTATTTGTCAATGCCATTCTTACAATATTGCAGCAAGAACAGAAAGCATGGCCAAATTAAAACATCAGGGGAAATAGGGTGTGGAACAGAGAATGGCCCAGCTCAGGTTGGGTTGGCCTATGTTTATGTTTGGTAAAAGCACAGACACATAGAAAACTATAGACCTTTGAGTGAACTCAGCCAGTTTCATGATGTTGCCTCACCCTGATTTCTCCAACATCTTTACTTAATAATGGTGCCAACCAGCATTTCATCACATTATCTTGAAAGTTCTTAAGGAATTGTCTCATTTGAAAAATGTGCTCCATCGTCCATATGATCTCCACTCATCTTCCCTGCTTCTAACTATACTACTGCCTAGCACTAATTTTGTTGAATAAAAGGTACATTAAAGTTATTACATTCACTTCTCTGGTGAGTATAATTGTAGTGATGATTAGTTACAAAATGGTGGCTACTAAAATAGCTATAGTACCGCAGTTGATTAATATGTGCTGAGTTTTCTTCTAAAAGGCTTTGATATTACTTACATAAACTATGATTAAGTTCAATCTCCATGAAGCTCTTGTGCAGCAGATTGTTAAAACCAATGTGGTAATTTACATATATCCCTCTTAGGTTTAGCTCTTAGTTTCATCATATGTTTCCATGTGTTAAGATCTTTTAAAATCCTGAATGTGTTATATGTAGGTTTGAAAACTATGTATTCATTCCTGTCATTGATTTTAATGTTCTATAGAGAGGTTAGAACATATGTTCAGGAAACATCTCTTTCAGCTGACATCATATCTTTAAGTCATTATCTTTTTTTTTTTTTTTTTTTTTCCGAAACAGAGTCTCCCTCTGTCACCCACGCTGGAGTGCAATGGCAAGATCTTGGCTCACTGCAACCTCCGCCTCTTGGGTTCAAGCAATTCTTGTGCCTCAGCCTCCTGAGTAGCTGAGATTACAGGCACTCACCACCACACCTGGCTAATTTTTTTTTGTACTTTCAGTAGAGACAGGGTTTCGCCATGTTGCCCAGGTTGATCTCGAACTCCTGAGCTCAGGTAATCCACCTGCCTCGGCTTCCAAAGTACTAGGATTACAGGTGTGAGCCACTGCAATCTTTGAATACAATTACTCTACTAACTGTAAGTCAACTCATTATTACTGTAATCTATCTGCTCCAAATATTTTCATAAGTTTGTCCCTTATGTATATTATCTCTATTGTAATGAAAATAAAGGTATTTGGATATGACTTAACCACCTCCTATTTAAATTAAGAAAAAAAAAGCATCTCTAAAATTCTGAGTTATAACTGGGGAAGGGAATAAGCTGCAATTTACTGGTTCTGAAGTCTAAATTTTCTCCTTTTTCAAAACTATTTTTGTTTGTCATTTTTAAAAATTTTCTATGAATTTTTAAAATGTTAGAATTTTTTACTGATATTAGTAAAATCTCCTCTCACTACTTTGAATATGATTTTCCTGTCTTTAAAGATCTGACAATTTGAAAGATGTTGAGTTATTCCACCATTATCTGCTCAACTATATTTGATTTTATTTACCTTTGAGGTTTTATAATTTTGCTAGTTTGAAGGTTATTAACTTTGATAGTGATTTTACTTGTCTAGAAAAGTAATGTAAAATGTTTAAGTCCAAAAAAGAAAGAAAAATTGTAAAGAAAATGCTGGTGTAAGACAGATAAGGCTTCAAGGTCTCAATATTAACACTCAGTTGCTAAATAAATATGTTCATATTAGTTCAAGTCAGTTTCCTCAGGTTGACATGGCAAAAAGTATAATTTACATGTTGAGCTTTCTTTGTTTCTTTTGCTTTATCAATTACGTAGCATATTTAAGTTATATAGCACAAAGAAGAATGAAAGGAGGCGTACTGTAGAAGTATCTTGGCAAGTTGAACTGGAAAAAAAAATGCTCTCCCTTTTTTCACATAATTATGGAGTGCAATTGAAAATGAGATTCTAGATCTAGAATCTTATCTCCCATTTCTGTGAGGTATAGCATAAAAAGGTAAAACTTCATTGTCTCTACTTTACAACAAAAGTAACTAAATTCTAGAATAATAAAGAGACTTAAAGCATGTCATCCAGTTTTTTAAGACCTTTAGCAGTAAGGCAAAAAGTAGACTAAACTTTCATCTGTAATGCAATGATTTTCAGATAACCCACCCATTCTGGGCTAAGAGTTTTTACTGTGTTTAGTTAAAGATGGAAAAGAAGATTAGTACACATTCAATTTTGATTGATTTGCTCATTTTTTAGTAGAGATATTAAAATCCTAACCTGACATAGTTTACTGAGTTGAAAATGGTCTGATTCTTTTCATCAGGTAGCTCTAGCCTTGGTCCTCAGACTTCTGGATAAAATGAATTAGAAGCAGTTATGCATGTCAAGGCAAAAACACTCAGAATATTTGTGTACTCACTGCCTGAATAATCCATACAAAGTTACTTTAACATCCAAGATATTTTATTAATTACTCAGTTCTCCATCTCAGTGTAGGCATAGCCTTAAGAAACCTGTTTTGAAATTTTGTCATTGTGTTAAAAAAAAAAAAAAAAAAAAAGCCCAACCAAACCTTGGTGAGTGTGAAATGGAGCTCCATAATTAATTTTATGAGAAAGAATCTTAAAGGTTCCTGCCTTTTCACAGAATATACCCTCATTGCCTTGGACTAAGGAATGAGAAGAGAGGGTGAACATTACATTGACAAGAGTTGCAATAGCCCCTGTGCAGCCCCCTTTCACTTTTGTGGAAATGAAATGCTATTAGCCTTTAGCACTGAAAAGAAAAAAGTGTAAATTTGAAGGGTCGTGGGGAGACAGAATGATGAAATAAACCAAAAATAAAATACTTTTCCAGGAAACAAGACAGGCAGTGTTGGTATTTCTGATTTTAAGTAACAAGCATGTATGCCCTATGCTTTTCCTCACTGGACTGGTACATTTTTAATCAAGTTCTTTAAAATGTTCTTCTAAAAAAAAAAAAAAAGTTATTCTCTTAAGAGGTGCCTTGTATTGACAAAGCTGGTGTTTACTACTTGAAAGGTCCAAGAATAAAGTGAAATGTTCTCTTTAATCCTCAAGGTGAGTGTCTGCAAAGTAGGTGTCACTTTTATTTAGGAAAGAAAACACTGGATTAAGCAAATAATGTTGTACTCTGAAGTTGTACATGGCAGAGGGAGGAGTTCAGAAATATTTAGTGGAAGAAAGGAAAGTTTAAGCTATGAGATTCTATTGATTTTAATGTAGGTAAAAGGCTTTCTTTTTATTTTATTTATTCATTTCTTTATTTTGGGACCAAGTCTTGCTCTGTTGCCAGGCTGGAGTGCAGTGGCACAATCTCGGCTCACTACAATCTCTGCCTTCTGGGTGCAAGCAATTCTGCCTCAGCCTCCTGAGTAGCTGGGACTACAGGTATGTGCAACCATAACCAGCTAATTTTTGTATTTTTTAGTAGAGACGAGGTTTCACCATGTTGGCCAGGATAGTCTTGATCTCTTGACCTCATGATCCACCCGCCTAGGCCTACCAAAGTGCTGGGATTACAGGCATGAGCTACTGTGCCCAGCCGGGCTTCTCCTTTACAATACTTTAAAATCTTAGTTCTTTAGAAATATTATTTAGTTATATGAGCCTTCAAAAAATGTTAGGTTAATCCATCTTGAGTTAGTTTTTGTATAAGGTATAAAGAAGGAGTCCAGTTTCAGCTTTTTGCATACGGCTAGCCAGTTTTCCCAACACCATTTTTAAAATAGGGAATCCTTTTCCCATTGCTTGTTTTTGTTAGGTTTGTCAAAGATCAGATGGTTGTAGATGTGCAGTGCTATTTCTTAGACCTCTGTTCTGTTCCATTGATTTATGTATCTGATTTGGTATCAGTATCATGCTGTTTTGGTTACTGCAGGCTTGTAGCATAGTTTGAAGTCAGGTAGTGTGATGCCTCCAGCTTTGTTCTTTTTGCTTAGGATTTTCTTGGCTACACGAGCTCTTTTTTGGTTCCATATGAAATTTAAAGTTGTTTTGTCTAATTCTATGAGGAAAGTCAATGGTAGCTTGATAGGATAGTATTGAATCTATAAATTACTTTGGGAAGTATGGCCATTTTCATGTTATTGATTCTTCCTATCCATGAGCATAGAATATTTTCCCATTTGTTTATGTCCTCTCTAATTTCCTTGAGCAGTGGTTTGTAGGTCTCCTTGAAGAGGTCCTTCACATCCTTTGTTAGTTGTATTCCTAGGTATTTTATTCTTCTTGTAGCAGTTGTGAATGGGAGTTCACTCATGATTTGGCTCTCTGTTTGTCTGTTGTTGGTGTATAGGAATGCTTGTGATTTTTGCACATTGATTTTGTATCCTGAGACTTTGCTGAAATTGCTTATCAGCTTAAGGATATTTTTGGCTGAGAAGATGGGGTTTTCTACATATACAATTATGTCATCTGCAAACAGAGACAATTTGACTTTCTCTTTTCCTATCTGAATATCGTTTATTTTTTTCTCTTGCCTGATTGCCCTGGCCAGAACTTTCAATACTATGTTGAATAGGAGTGGTGAGAGAAGGCATACTTGTCTTGTGCCAGTTTTCAAAGGGAATGCTTCCAGCTTTTGCCCATTCAGTATGCTATTGGCTGTGGGTTTTTAATAAATAGCTCTTGTTATTTTGATGTATGTTCCATCAATACCTAGTTTATTGAGAGTTTTTAGCATGAAGGGGTATTGAATTTTATCGACCACTTAAACGTAAGACCTAAAACCATAAAAACCCTAGAAGAAAACCTAGGCAATATCATTCAGGACATAGGCATGGGCAAAAACTTCATGACTAAAACACCGAAAACAATGGCAGCAAGAGTTAAAATTGACAAATAGAGTCTAATTAAACTAAAGAGCTTATGCACAGCAAAATAAGCTATCAACAGAGTTAACAGGCAACCTACAGAATGGGAGAACATTTTTGCAATCTATCCATCTGACAAAGGGCTAATATCTGAATCTACAAAGAACTTAAACAAATTTACAAGGAAAAAAAATCCCATCCAAAAGTGGGTGAAGGATATGAACAGACACTTCTCAAGAAAAGATATTTATGTGGCCAACAAACATATGAAAAAAAGTTCATCATCACTGGTCATTAGAGAAATGCAAATCTAAACCACAGTGAGATACTATCTCATGCCAGTTAAAATGGTGATTATTAAAAAGTCAGGAAACAACAGATGCTGGAGAAAAAGTGGAGAAATAGAAATGAAATGGTTTTACATTGTTGGTGGGAATGTAAATTAGTTCAACCATTGTGGAAGACAGTGTGAAAATTCTTCAAGGATCTAGAATCAGAAATACTATTTGACCCAGCAATCCCACTACTATGTAGATACCCAAAGGATTATTTATTATTCTACTATAAAGACACATGCATGCATATGTTTATTGTGACACTGTTCACAATAGCAAAGACTTGTAACTAACCCAAGTGCCTATCAATGATAGACTAAATACAGAAAATGTGGCACATATACATCATGGAATACTATGCAGTCATAAAAAAGATGAGTTCATGTCCTTTGCACGGACATGGATGAAGTTGGAAACTATCATTCTCAGCAAACTAACACAGCAACAGAAAACCAAACACCACATGTTCTCACTCATAAGTGGGAGATGAACAATGAGAACACATGTACACAGGGAGGGGAATATCACATTCTGGGCCTATTAGGGGTTTGGGGGATGGGGAGGGCTAGCATTAGGAGAAGTACCTAATGTAGGGTTGATGGGTGCAGCAGACCACCATGGCACATGTATACCTATGTAACAAACCTTCAGGTTCTGCACATGTATCCCAGAACTTAAAGTATAATAAAATTTTTAAAAAGCTAGGTTAAAATAATGAAGATTTAAAATGGCCAAGTAGTTTATGTAAACTCTGTCTGCAAAAAATGTCTCTACTTGAAGATTTTGACCCTCCAAGGGTCAAGAAGATTTCTTTAGATGCTTAACTTTCTTTGAGAAAATAGCTTGGTTGGTAGGATGCTTTGGCTCAGAGCTGTTTTAACTAAAAACTCATTTCTGAACCTGCCCAGGTGAAGACATGAAGAGATCTTTTAAAAAGACACAATATTTAAGAAAGCTTGTGGTTGCCAAAATATAAAACATGATATTTACTAAAATGTGCAATATGATGATGTTTGCATAAAATTCTGACATTGTAGCATATTCTCTGAAAGCTCAGAGTTGCACAATGAATGTTTTGTGAAAGGAAAAACCAAAAGCGTTTTTTCACCAATTCATATAAAGCTTTAAAGTATGCATATATTATAATTAAAGCTGGCAATGAGGAGGTGACAGACAAAGCTTTTGTAAATAACTTGATGCATCTTAAAAGCAACTATTTGGAGACCAAAATCATAGAGAAATGCAAAATAAGTATTGCCCTGGTTTTTAAAATTTCTGGGTTTTACTTATACAAAGAGATATGGTCTGCTTGAAAGTTCTGTTGAAGTAAATGGAAAAAGAAAAGGCAGATAAACACAGAGAAATTTTAGCTATTTGGGGTTTATACATCATAGCTGGTAGTATGGATGATACTGATTTTGGAAGAAGAAATTGATACAATGAATATTTTTGAGATTTTAAGTCAAGTTGTCATTATAATATAGGTTTCACAGAGCTTGCAGGTTAGGAAAAATAATATATATTCCTTGGTTTTGAATCCTCACAGTAAGGATTTGCTTATTTTTTATATGCAATGTGGCATTTATCTATTGCTTTAACATTACACTTTAAAAAAAAAAAAACACTAAAATTCACATTGCCAAGCAATCAAGATCTTCGTTTGAGAAGCCACCCTTGTTTTACAAAAACATAAGTGCCTTCAGGTAAATATAAATTTGGGTTTCAGTAAATCCAAGTTTTATTTTTAAGAAACAAAAGTATCTGAACAGCTGCACATCCCTCACTTGGCACTGAACTTTGCTACTGATTACTCCAAGCACATGGTTTCCTCTTTCATCAGCTTTCCTCCTGGATACCTGGCTGCTCATGCCACACGGTGGGTGCATGGAGGCCTAAGGACTCAGGAGGCTGTATAGCCCCACTTGCCCAGCACACACTTACACAAAGTGGCACCTGGGTCCTTGCCTTGCCGAGTTCTCCTTTCTCTTTACCATGTATGAGTGATCAGGAAGGGGACTTAGCAGTCCTCTATTGTCCTTTGGGATTGTTCTTTAGCAAAAAACGTCTGCAACTCTGTCTGGCTTTTGCTGGCTCTGGTGCAGTCTATTCCATAAACAGGGCTGTTCTAAAGTTATCTGACGGGATTCACACTAAGTCATCAGAGAAGAAATGTGAATTGACACTTCAATTTGACCTTAAATTTGTCCTGTTAGTTTTAGCTATGACATCACCAAAAGGTACAGAAGTTGTCCTTCTTCCACTTCCATGTTATCTATTCTTTTAGTGTTTATCACTTACGTTTCAAACTGCTCTATTCCAAGCACTGGGTTGGGGATTTATGGATATCATTCCTAAGCCTTATCAAAAATATTCAGGTTAGTTATGTTTCATTCTTACTTGCAGAAACAGAAGCAATTACATGATTATTCAAGGACACAACCATAAACATAATTGGGTCTCAGATACACAGTTCTCTGAATCCATTGGTCCAAGTGACTTCTAACTACACATGCAGAAACTACATAGCTGGGACAGTATGATTCTACTCAAGCTAGAAGGCCGTAATAGTTGCAGTGGAAAGAACATGGAAAACTATTGCCAGCTCAATTGTAGAATTTTAATAGGAATAATTCTTCCTATTAAATAATTCTTCACAATAGATCGGCTGTGCCACCATGCACAGCAAAGCAACCATGTTTCATTTGCCAGTGTGTTATTTCTTCCATTTACCTACTCCTATTCTGTGTCACTGTTAACATGTTTTCAGTTACATATTTCATAAGAGCCACAAAATACTATTTTCTGCTTTCAACAGCCAAATCTTTTAGAAATACTCATGAAAAAATTGTCACATTTATGTAATATGTTCAATTATAATATATAATACTTATATATGGCAAATATTATTTATCTGTATGTAAGTACATATAGAGATAAAACCTTATATTAATTACTTTCAGTACTCTGCAGTCTTCCAGAACAGTCTACTGTCAGTCTGGTATTATTTCTCGTTAGCCTAAATAACTTCCTTTAGCATTTTTTGTGTATGTTGGATAAAAATAATATCATGCATCTCAATGTCTTTATTTTGCCATCATTTCTGATAGACAATTTTTCTGGTTGGAGAATCTAGAGGGACATTGGAATTTTGGCAATTTGAAACTGTTGTCCCATGGCTTTCCAAATTCTAGTCTCTGATAAGTTAGCCACGATTTGCATTGATATTCCCCTGTTGCTTTTTTCTAACTGCCTTTACAGTGTTCTGTCGTTGGCTCTCAGCAGTTTGACTGTGGTGTGACAAGGTGTAGTTATTCCATGTTGTCTTTGTTATTTTTTCTATGTATTTGGAGAATATTTACCAAATAACTGCCTGACTTGTTTTTAGTCTCTTCAGCTGTTCTGTTTTTCCACCATCCATTTCCATCTTTCTCCTTCTTTCCACTTCATGCAACATTTGCTGTCTTTGTACTCTGCTTTGTACTACCTCCTTTCATTAACAATATATATCTTGTTACTTTCCTAGGTTTTGATAGCTCTCAGTTGTACCCCCTGAGGCAGACTTTGCCTCGATGGCATTATTAAAACTGAAACCTCAGCCAGGAGTGGTGGCTCACGCCTGTAATCCCAGCACTTTGGGGAGGCTGAGGCTGGCAGATCACCTGAGGTCAGTAGATGGAGACCAACCTGACCAACATGGTGAAACCTCGTCTACACTAAAAATACAAAAAATTAGTTAGGAATGGTGGCATATGCCGGTAGTCCCAGCTACTCAGGAGACTGAGGTGAGAGAATCCCTTGAACCCGGGAGGCGGAGGCTGCAGTGCGCCGAGATCTCGCCACTGCACTTCAGCCTAGGGGACAGAGGGAGATTCCGTCTCAAAAAAACCCAACCAAATGAAACAAACAAACAAAAAAACCGAAGCCTCTCTGTCAGTGAAGACTTTACAGATTAGTGGTACTATTTGTGAAGATTAGTAAAACATGGCCACACGTGTTTCTGAAGTTGTGCAAGATGCTATGTTGTCAGTTTTCTCAATGGAAGAAAAGCTCGTAAGCGATAAAACAGGGATAACCTCTAAAAGCTTGAAAAGGCAAAGAAATGATTCTCCCTTGAAGCTTTCAGAAGGAATATTTAGACATATTACACCTTAATTTTATACCAGCAAGGCCCATTTCTGATTTCTGACCTTCAGAAATGCATAATAATAAATGTGTGTTGCTTTAAGCCACTATATTTGTAGTGATTTGTTACAACAGCAATAAAAAATGAATATGCTCCTCTATGCTGTTGGAAACAACTTTATGGAGCTTTTAAGATACTAGAAATGACATCACAATGGTTGGTGGTAGTGTGTGGGATAGTTTGCCCTGGAGTTAGAGTTCAAAGAATAGAGATGAGCTGACTGGCTAAGTGGTAATTTTAATAGTCCTATTGATAAATGAAAAGAGATTAGATACAATGTTGGGGGTAGTTGCAAAGAAAGTCATAACTCCCATCTTTCCAGAGGGAAAATGTTTAATAATAGTTAGAGGTGACACAATTACCCAATAAGCATAACATTCTTTGGCAATATAAATATGATAATATTTATTTGATGATATCTCAAATATTTTAATGTAGCTCAACTAAGATATTGAAACCAGACTAGGAAAAGAAAGAAGATAATAAAAAGGAGAATGGAATAAAAGTAGGAAAGATAAGGAGGCTGGATTTCTTTTAGATACACTAATGTAATTTGCTATGCATGTCAATATTTCCTAGTCCTATATCTCCTGGTTCACAAATCCCATATTCCTTTTCATTTTATTTTGGGTTCAGTTATAGTCCCCTGTTGGAGAAATTTAGTTCTTTTATATCATTTAATTTAGTGTTTTATTTTAAACTCTGGGTCAGTGATCATTGGTGGTGAAATCAATTTTTATCAATGAAAGAAAATAGAAAAACATAGAAAAATGTCAAAGTACCTAACATGTAGAAAATACAGTGTTGTTTCATGAAATCATTACCATTTTATATGTACACATGAATATGTATAAGTGTGTGTGTGCTGCATCATATAAACAGGGTTTTTATATGCTTATTGTCATACAAAGTTTGATACACACTGCAGATCTTTTGCTTTCCCTCAAAATTTAGACATACTACTCTACTATTTATTTATTAATTTTTAAAAATTTCTTCTAAAAATGGGATACATATGTAGCAGAATGTTCAGACTTGTTGCATAGGTATACATGTGCCATGGTGGTTTGCTGAACCTATTGGCCTGTCCTCTAAGTTTCCTCCCTTTAGCCCCCACACCCCAAAAGGCCTTGGTATGTTCTGTTCCCTTATCTGTTTCCATGTGTTCTCACTGTTCCATTCCCACTTATGAATGAGAACATATAGCGTTTGCCTCTCTCTTCCTGTGTTAGTTTGCTGAGGCCAATGGCTTCCAGCTTCATCCATGTCTCTGCAAAGGACTTGATCTCATTATTTTTTTATGGCTGCACAGTATTCCATGATATATATGTACCACATTTTCTATATTCAGTCTATCATTGATGGGCATTTGGATTGGTTCCATGTCTTTGCTATTGCAAACAGTGCTGCAATAAACATACGTGTTCATGTGTCTTTATAATAGACTGATTTATATTCTTTTCAGCATATATCCAGTAATGGGATTGCTGGGTCAAATCATATTTCTGGTTCTAGATCCTTGAGGAATTTTCACACTGTCTTCCGCAGTGGTTGAACTAATTTACATTCTTACCAACAGTGTAAAAGCATTTTTCCACAGCCTTGCCAGTATCTATTGTTTCCTGACTTTTTAGTAATCACCATTCTGACTGTCATGAGATGGTATCTCATTGTGGTTTTGACTTGCGTTACTCTGATTATCAGTGATGATGAACTTTTTTTCATACATTTGTTAGCCACATAAATGTCTTATTTTGGGAAGTGTCTGTTCATATCCTTTGCCCACTTTTTGATGTGGTTGTTGTTTTTTTCTTGTAAATTTATTTAAGTCCCTTATAAATTCTGGATATTAGCCCTTTGTCAGATGGATAGATTGCAAAAATGTTCTCCCATTCTCATACTACCCTACTATTAAAAGGCCAAGTAAAGTTGTGGCCCTGGGGCCAGAGCTGAGGGAAATATTTCAGAGACATTCGGCAGTAGAATGAAAATAGATTTTGTTAATAGTACACTGAGGGAAGTAAAAGAGTTAACATTCAAGAAATAAATATTTTGTGCAGAAGACCTTTCAGCTCCATAAAGTAATTATGTTGCATGTATTCTAAGAGATATATTCATTTTATTTTACTGCTCTTTTCAATGCCTGACCCTCAACATCTGAGACCTGTGTAATATAGATTAAGTACAAAACTACTTGTACCACAAAGCAAGAAAGTGCTCTAAAGCAGGGGTCCCTATCCCCAGGCCATGGATCCGTACCTGTCTATGGTCTGTTAGGAACGAGGCCATATAGCAGGTGGTGAGTAGCGGGCCAGTGAGCATTACTGCCTGAGATCAGCGGTGGTATTAGATTCTCATAGGAGTGCAGATCCTCTTGTCAATTGCACATGCATGTGCAATTGACAAAGGATCTAGGCTGCATGCTCCTTATGAGAATCTAGTGCCTAATGATCTGAGATGGAACAGTTTCATACTGAAACCACTCCCTCGACCCCAGTCCATGGAAAAATTGTCTTCCATGAAACCAGTTCCTAGTGACAAAATGGTTGAAAATCACTGCTCTAAAGAAAATGCAATCATGTTGAAAATATATAGAAACTGACATGAAAAGACTCCACCAGCCAATTTTTAACAATTTAAACAGTAAAAATGTCTTAAGGATTGATTATAAAAATTTAGAAGCTACATATTTTAGAATCCATAATCCAATTAGTATTCCAAGAGAGAGAAGCTATGTGTGGCCCTCATGAGAAGACAAACTTTTAAAACAGTAATTACAGCTAATAAATGTAGAACGAAATATGAGATAAAGAGAACATGCCATTTTCCAATCCCCAGTGTAAAACATGGATGCAAGCAAATCTCATTTACTACTGGTTGAACTATTGGCTGAAAGTTTGTTGCAGAATAATGTGTTTGCATTGCACCACAATCACTTAGTGATTACACACACAAAGATGGATTTTACAATGGAGAGGTCTGGCAGTCAACTGCTTATTCAAGTAAAAAAATGGTTTTATCACTTGTGACAGGACAACCCTATATGGCAATATGAAATATGGGATACACCTATGAAGACTTCTTGACAGAAATGTATAATTGGAAACTGATTACATCTTTAGATCTTTCAGTTTGCAGAAAAAGCAGGGATTGAGGAACGATATCAAGAGGAAACAAATAGGACTTAACATTTGAAACACTCATAGAAAAGTTAACTTAGATTCTTTAAAAAGTTATCACTAAATGTGGAGAGGAAAGGTTATTTCACGTGAAAACAAACTAAATGGACATAATAACTGGATACGTTCATTGTGCAAATCTTGACTTGTATTTGGGATTTAAGAAACAAATCATTTATAAAAGACATTTTTGTGAACAAATAGGAAAATTTTAATATAGACCAGATATAAATACTACTTACACCTAATTTTGCATGCTTTTTATTTCTGTGCAATGTTTTAAATATCCATCCTTCATGTTGGATTTTAAGTTTTTAAGTCTTCTCTCTTTTTTTTAGTTAATCTAGCTAAGGATTTGTCAATTTTGTTAATGTTTTCAAAAAGCAAAGTTTTAGTTTAATTGATTTTTCTGTTGTTTTTCTAGTTTCTATTTTATTTATTTCTGCTCTGACCTTTATTTTTTTCTTCCTTCTGCTAAATTGTGGCTTAGTTTGTTCTATCAATTTTTTGTTTAGTTTTTCCTTTCCATTGTAATTATTCTGTAAGACTTCTGAACATCTATTTGGTATTAGGTAAAACTTGAATTTCAAAGTCTAATGTCCAGGTCTATCTGTTCCCTCCCTCCATTCCTACTGATAATTTCATAAAGCTGGCAAGTAGGCCAAGAAACCACAGAACTGCCAAGATAAAGTAGGTTGTAATATGATTCCTGGGTATAGCTTTCTTTTTTCTTTTAATATTTAAGAGAGATATTTTAAGTTAAGTCAGGAGCTGGCTGATCAAGTATGGCCTCAGTGAGGATGACTTGTCTCTCTTCCTTGCGGTATCTCATCCTCCAGTAGGAGATTCTGGAATTGTTCTTGCAGGAAAAGAGTATTGTAAGAGAAAAAACAGAAACACCTAAGAATCTTTGAAACCCATGCTTAAAATAAGCACACTACCCATTCCAGCATATTCTTTTGGTCACAGTAAATCACAAGACCAGGTGAAATTAAATAGTCAAAGAAATAGGGTTCCCATCTTGATGAAGACAGTAGTAAGGTCATGTTGCAACAACAAGAAAAAGAATAAAAAATTGGGCCATTTTTGCAGTCTTTTTTTGTGTGTGTGAAAACATTTTTGCACATCATCTTTTGGTAGTTCATCAAATGTCCCTGTTGGCTCTCGTCACTGTGCTAATTATTTACCTATTTTCTTTGAACTTCAAGCCCACATTTTTAATGCCTTTTGAAATATATACCTTAGATGAGACTCTGAATCTATATCTCCTATAGTTTAATGTCAGCTGGCTTTTGGTGAGGTTCTGCAAATGCGGAGCCAATGAAGAACAGTGGAAGGCAGAAGGAAGAAGAAGAAACCTGCTTATTATTTTTAGCTCGGAGTAGTCTGCCTTCAGCAGGGACAGTGAACGAGTACAGGCTCTAACTTTTGCTCCTCTTGGATATACCCAGCCCCAGCTATCCATGCTACATCCGAAGCACCCGCATCAGTAAGTCATGTCTCCCTTTGCGGATGTAGCTTTTTTATAAATGTTGATTTCAACCCAAATGCCCATCAATTATAGACTGGACAGGGAAAATGTGGCACATATACACCATGGAATATTATGCAGCCATCAAAAATGATGAGTTTGTGTCCTTTGTAGGGACATGGATGAACCTGGAAACCATCATTCTCAGCAAACTGACATAAGAGCAGAAGATCGAACACTGCATGTTCTCACTCATAGGCGGGTGTTGAACAATGAGAACACATGGACACAGGGAGGGGAGGACTACACACTGGAGTCAGTTGGGGGGAAATAGGGGAGGGACGGTGGGGTGTGGGGTGTAGGGGAGAGATAGCAAGGGGAGAGATGCCAGATACAGGTGATGGGGAGGAAGGCAGCAAATCACACTCCCACGTGTGTACCTATGCAACAACCTTGCATGTTCTTCACATGTACCCCAAAACCTAAAATGCAATAAAATAAATAAATGGAAAAAAATGTTGATTTCAATAAAAAGTAACTGGAATGTTTTCGAATCTCATGCATGGTCCTTAAATGGGTTGAAGAAAGGATGAGTGGTATTCAATTAAATGAGAGGCTGACACTGATCTCAAAAATTTTACAGTGCAACCAAGGAAAGTCCCATAAGCAGGTAATTATAATATGGTAGAATAAGTGCTAAAATTGGAGTAAATACATCTCCCTGAGTAGTTACAGAAGAAGGAAAACCAGAGACACTGGTCATTACATTTCCTCTACTGAGGTCACTTAGGACTGGGAGGAGTAAGCATGTATCTTCAACAACCCACATCCTCTCTATAATGCAGTCCCAATTAACGATTTCTACCTAAATATAAAATGTCCATAAAAGAAGCATTGACTAAGATATTTGGTTAAAGACAGTCAAGCTATTTTCTGCTTAAACTTTAAAAGCCCAAAGTTCATGCTAGACCCAGTCTGTTAGAGGAGAAAGAACAAACTGCTAATCTCATCCTAACATATGAAAAAGGTATTGCTTGCTTAATGGCTAATGATATATGCTGCTAATAACTTAAAGATGAATGTCATGCATTAATACCCTGTAGAGCAATATAGAGCCTCTTTTTTAATTGTTATAGAACAAGAAGGCAGTTTTAAAAGCTATTTTTCCCTTGCAATGCTGTAAAATTTATCTTATTTTATTATGTGACTATCACACCATGACCAATCATCCACATGTAGTTAGTGACTTACTATATGCACAAGGGAAAGGGAAATAATTATTCATTTTTTAAAGGCCTGGATTAAGACATCCAATGCAAGTATCTATTGAGTTATAGCTTAGTGCTATGGTAATTCCTCCAATGGCTAAAATAAGTCCTATGCAGGAATTAAAGATACCATTTGAAAACATGCCTATTACTGCTCCCAACCTGCTTTGATACATCCCTTATTAACACTGCTTTGAAGCATGAAAAGGGTCTACTTTGAAGTGCCTGGTTTAAAAAGCCTCAATGTTCTCAATTAAAACATTATTTTGTAGCCTGATCTGTCTCAACAAATCTCTCAGTATAAAAATCCTAAGATCAAGTTATTCCTTCTTT
>NW_016107465.1:4745-8115 GCF_001604975.1 Cebus imitator | reverse complement strand
AAAAAAAAAAAAAAAAAAGAAAGAAAGAAAGAAAGCCTTTAAATAAGTCTCCAAATGAAATTTTAAACAAGATATGGTATGCTTATTGATTGGAATAAATCATTGCCTAATGACTATAAAATTGACAATTTAATAACAAATACGCACTAATATAAAGTTAATAATAGAGGCTTTTGGTAAATACATACCCTAAGATATTACTGCAAAAATCTTATGTAAAAAGATGTGTGTCCCTCAATACATCTGGCAAAATATTTTTATATGATTGCAGACAGAAATATATTGGTACTTTCCTATTTTGGTAAGCCAGGCTAGACATTACTTTAAAAAACAAATAAAACATCAAAGTATACTTACATAGATCTCTTGTAACAATTTGCTCTTGTAATTATTGTGATGCAACTTAGAATCAATAAAATTCATAGATTTTACATATATTATGAATTTTTATGAATACATACATATACTTATGATGGAGTATGATAAGTGCTAAAATTGGGGTATTTGGGGTAAAGACATCTCCCTGAGTACTTACAGAAGAAGGAAGACCAGAGAAACTGGTCATTGTATTTTAACAGTGCAAGTTACCAGAAACTGGTCATATCTTATTTTATTTTATGAGCTATAGGTAACTCACACAACTTTGTTACACTGTTCCTTCCTGCCATGTTCAGTCCATTCTAGTCCCTCCTCCTCCCTCCGCACTAAAACCAACCTGATTTCTATGATCATAGATTTGTTTCACCTGATCTAGACTTTAATGTAAATGGAATCATTTGTATTCCTTTCTTTAGCTCAACTTATTACTTTAGACATTTATCCATGTTGATGCATTTAACAGTAATCTATTTGTGTTTATTGCTCAGTAGTTTTCTATTCTATGTTACAACTAGTAGTGTTCTATTGCATACGCTATCACAATTCCTTTGCTTGTTATATTAATAGGAATTTTCACATGATTTATTTACCAAGTAGAAAATTACCAATCTGATGTGCCTACTGTTGGGAGAATTAGGAACTAGTTTGGTCTGAGAAAGAACCTTAGCGCCATGGTGGCCAGAATGAGAGGTTCTTTTGCCCCAAGTGACACATTGCATTAAACCTAAAGAAATAGCAGAGTTCAGGTTAGGAGAATACTAGCCCAGAGAGGAAAGTGACATACGATGTCAAACTGGATAAGAGTGACATTAGTAAACAGATCAAGCTGGACATCTTCATTCAAAGGCCAAGGAGTCAAGAGTCACCACTGGAGAGTAATACTCTTAGAGCTCATGACAGATTAGGCCTGAAAAAATGCTTGTGACCATCAGTACTGTCTAGATGAATTTTTCCCATTCAGCATTATTTGCAAGTAAGAGAAAACTGTTTATATGGTAACATATATGGCACTTTTTACCATCAGAGCAATTAGACATATATTTTTAATCATAAAGGCAAAAACAAACCATAGGAAACTCACATACATACCAGACAGTTTAGAATAGAATTAAGAATCCATTTGTACACTGGTATAATGAACAAAATCATATTTTTAATCCAGTGTCACACAATCTAAAGAAAGTTATTATCATTAGCTTCACTAGCGTCCCTATTCATGGACATCAAAACAAGAGTTGTTAACTTAAACTTTCCTTTTCATTTTAATCTACAATGGTATAGTTAATATAATCCTCATTTTAGAAATGTTTATTTAGTTTTGTTTGCTTTCAAAGGGTAGAAATCCATCAAGCAAGCTCAATGTAAAGAGAATTTTGGAAAGTGATACATGAGAAAAAATAGGGACTATGGGATCTCAGGAAAATCTAAACAATAGAGAAGGGTCTTTCTGATACTAGAGATTTGGAGCTGAAACTTCAGTTCCGAAAATTTCAACAGAAGGATTTTATAAATTTTTCCTCTAGTGTTCAATCATTAAATAAGTTAGCTACATTCACAATTTATTTATGTCTTCTCATCTATTAAAAATTAAACAACCATTAGCATTGGGGTCTTATATTCTGACCCATGATGAATGACTAGCCAGCTTAAGAATGGTTATCCTTGGGTCAGGCACCCAGGTGGTAGGGATAATGTATTAGATAACATAGCCATTTAGCCCCAGCACTCTTACTGGATTGGAACAAGTTCATTTAGGAGAATTTAATCACCAAAAGATCCCTTGAAAATATAAAAAAAAACTGAACATAGTAGGCCCTTAAATAAATGTTGCTTCTGAGTTTTGTGTTTTATATCTGGTGTGTTTGCTAAATGATTATTTATGAACCTACTTTGACATAATATTGAACAATACCCATTAAGCACTGTTTTATGGGTTATGGGAGTTAAAAGGATTAGGTAAGAAAAATAGTGAACTGTTCCGGGAATCAATTTCTTCCTAGTTCAGTCTTGTAAAGATGTATGTGTCCAGGAATTTATCCATCACTTCTATGTTTTCTATACACATACATACACATATATACACATATATAGAAAAAATCATAGTCTTGGCTCATTTATCCATCTATTGATAAACAACTTTAGCAAAATTTCAGGACATAAAATCAACATACAAAAATATTAGTATTTCTATACAACAACAAAAGCCAGGCTGAGAGCCAAATCAGTAACACAATCTCATTCACAATTGACACATAAAGAGTAAAACTCGCAGGAATACACTAACTAGGAAAGTGAAAGATCTCGAAAATAAGAATTACAAAACACTGTTCAAGGAATTCAGAGATAACTCAAACAACTGAAAAAACATTCCTGCTGAGAGATCTGCTGTAAGTCTGATGGGCTTTCTTTTGTGGGTAACCTAATAGACATTTACAGAACTCGCCACCCCAATTCCACAGAATATATATTCTTCTCAGCACCACATCACACCTACTCTAAAATTGGCCACATAATTGGAAGTAAATCACTCCTCAGCAAATGCAAAAGAACAGAAATCATAACAAACAGTCTCTCAGACCACAGTGCAATCAAGTTAGAACTCAGAATTCAGAAACTAACTCAGAACCATACACCTTCATGGAAACTGAACACCTAGCTCTTGAATGTTGACTGGAAAAACAATGAAGTGAAGGCAGAAATAAAGATATCCTTCGAAACCAACGGGAACGAAGACACAATGTACCAGAATTTCTGGGACACAGTTAAAGCAGTGTCTAGAGGAAAATACATAGCAATAAATGCCCACATAAGAAGCCTGGAAAGATCTAAAATCGACACCCTATCATCAAAATTGAAAAAGCTGGAGAAACAAGATAAAAAAACTCAAAACCTAGCAGAAGAAAAGAAATAACTAAGATCAGAGCAGAACTGAAGGAGATACAGACCAAAAAAAACCCTTGAAAAAAATCAGTGAATCCAGGAGCTGGTTTTT
>NW_016107465.1:0-3815 GCF_001604975.1 Cebus imitator | reverse complement strand
AACTAGGTATTGACGGAACATATCTCAAAATAATAAAAGCTATTTATGACAAACCAATGGCCAATATCATACTGAATGGGCAAAAACTGGACGTATTTCTTTTGAAATCTGGCACTAGACAAGGATGCCCTCTCTCACCACTCCTATTCAATATAATATTGGAAGTTCTAGCCAGAGCAATCAGGCAAGAAAAAGAAATAAAGGGTATTCGAATAGGAAATGAGGAAGTCAAATTGTCTCTACTTGCGGACGACATGACTGTATATTTAGAAGACCCCATCCTTTCAGCTCAAAATCTCCTGAAACTGATAAGCAACTTCAGCAAAGTATCAGGATACAAAATCAATGTTCAAAAATCACAAGCATCCCACACACCAATAACAGACTTAAAGAGAGCCAAATCAAGAACGAACTGCCATTTACAATTGCTACAAAGAAAATAAAATACCTAGGAATATAACTAACAAGGAATGTAAAGGACCTCTTCAAGGAGAACTACAAGCCACTGCTCAACGAAATAAGAGAGGACACAAACAGATGGAGAAACATTCCATGCTCATGGTTAGGAAGAATAAATATTGTGAAAATGGCCATACTGCCCAAAATAATTTACAGATTCAACACTATCCCCATCAAGCTACCAATGACCTTCTTCACAGAACTGGAAAAATCCACCTTAAACTTCATATGGAACCAAAAGAGAGCCTGCATAGCCAAGTCTAAGCAAAAGAACAAAGCTGGAGGCATCACACTACCGGACTTCAAACTATACTACAAAGCTACAGTAATCAAAACAGCATGGTTCTAGTGCCAAAACAGAGATATAGACCAATGGGACAGAACAGAGGCCTCGGAGGGAACACCACACATCTAGAACCATCTGATCTTTGACAAACCAGACAAAAACAAGCAATGGGGAAAGGATTCCCTGTTTAATAAATAGTGTTGGGAAAACTGGCTAGCCATGTGCAGAAAGCAGAAAGTGGACTCTGTCCTGACACCTTACACTAAAATTAACTCCAGATATATTAAAGAGTTAAACATAAGACCTAACACCATAAAAACCCTAGAAGAAAATCTAGGCAAAGCCATTCAGGACATAGGCGTAGGCAAGGACTTCATGAGCAAAACACCAAAAGCATTGGCAACAAAAGCCAAAATAGACAAATGGGGCCTAATTAAACTCCAGAGCTTCTGCACAGCAAAAGACACTGTCATTAGAGCGAATCGGCAACTAACAGAATGGGAAAAAATTTTTGCAGTCTATCCATCTGACAAAGGGCTGATATCCAGAATCTACAAAGAACTAAAACAGATCTACAAGAAAAAAACAAGCCCATTCAAAAGTGGACTAAGGATATGAACAGACACTTTGCAAAGGAAGACATACATGAGGCCAACAAACATATGAAAAAATGCTCATCATCACTGGTCATTAGAGAAATGCAAATCAAAACTACATTGTGATACCATCTCACGCCAGTTAGAATGGCAATCATTCAAACATCTGGAGACAATAGATGCTAGAGAGGATGTGGAGAAATAGGAACACTTTTACACTGTTTGTGGGAGTGTAAATTAGTTCAACAATTGTGGAAGACAGTGTGGTGATTCCTCAAGAACCTTGAAATAGAAATTCCATTTGACCCAGCAATACCATTACTGGGTATATATCGAAAGGATTATAAATTGTTCTACTATAAGGACACATGCACACAAATGTTCACTGCAGCACTGTTTACAATAGCAAAGACCTGGAACCAACCCAAATGCCCATCGATGATAGACTGGACCAGGAAAATGTGGCACATATACACCATGGAATACTATGCAGCCATAAAAAATGATGAGTTCATGTCCTTTGTAGGGATATGGATAAACCTGGAAACCATCATTCTCAGCAAACTGACACAATAACAGAAAATCAAACACTGCATGTTCTCACTCATAAGTGGGTGTCGAACAATGAGAACACATGGACACAAGGAGGGGAGCATCACACACTGGGGTCTGTTGGAGGGAAATAGGGGAGGGACAGTGGGGGGTGGGGAGTTGGGGAGAGATAGCATGGGGAGAAATGCCAGATATAGGTGATGGGGAGGAAGGCAGCAAATCACACTGCCATGTGTGTACCTATGCAACAATCTTGCATGTTCTTCACATGTACCCCAAAACCTAAAATGCAATAAGAAAAGAAAGAATAGGAAAAAAAAAAAGAAAAAACATTCCATGCTTATGGATTAGAAGAATCAATATGAGTAAAATGACCATACTGCCCAAAGCAATTTGCAGAGTCAATGCAATTCCTATCAAACTACCAATGACATTCTTCAAAGAACTAAGAAAAACTATTTTAAAATTCATATAGAACCAAACAAGAGCCCAAGTAGCCAAGGCAATAATAAGCAAAAAGAACAAAGATGGAAGCATCATATTCAAACTATACTACATGACTGCAGTAACCAAAATAGCATGGTATTTGTATAAAAACAGACACATACACCAATGGAACAGAATAGAGGGCACAGAAAGAAGACTACACACCAACAACTATTTGTCCTTCAAGAAAGCTGACTAAAACAAGCCATGGGGTAAGTACTTCCTATTCAATAAATGGTGTTGAGATAACTGGTTAGCCATATGCAGAAGATTGAAACTGGATACCTTTCTTATACCATATACAAACATCAACTCAAGATGGATTAAACCTTTAAATGTAAAACTTCAAATTATAAAAACCCAGAAGACAACCTAGGCAGTACCGTCTGGACATAGGAACTGGCAAAGATTTCATGATGAAGACACCAAAAGCAATTGCAATAAAAGCATAAAATGACAAGTAGGACCTAATTAAATTCAAGAGATTCTACACAGAAAAATAAACTATCAACAAAGAAAACAGACAACCTTCAGAATGGGAAAAAGTATTTGCAAACTGTAACTCACAAAGATAAAGGTTTAATATCTAACATCTATAAGAAACTTAAATTTACAAGGAAAAAAACACCAAAAAGTGGGCAAAGGACATGAACAGGCAGTTTTTAAAACAAATACATGCAGCCAACAAGCATATGAAGAAAAGCTCAACATCACTGATTATTAGAGAAATAAATGCAAATCAAACCACAATGCAATACCATCTCACACCAGTCTGAATAGCTATTATTAAAAAATGAAAAATTAACAGATACTAGCAAGGCTGGGGATAAAAAGGAACGCTTATATACAGTTGGTGGGAATGTAAATTAATTCTATTGTTGTGGAAAGCAGGGTAGTAATTCCTTAAACAGCTAAAAACAGAACTACCATTCAACCCAGCAATCCCATTACTGGATATATACCCAAAGGAATATGAATCCTTCTATTATAAAGACACATGCACGCATATGTTTATTGCAACACAATTCAAAATAGCAAACACATGGAATAAACCAAAATGCCCATCAATGACAGATTGGATAAAGAAATTTAGTACATAT
This sequence comes from Cebus imitator, assembly GCF_001604975.1. Lineage (NCBI taxonomy): Eukaryota > Metazoa > Chordata > Mammalia > Primates > Cebidae > Cebus > Cebus imitator. The sequence continues at coordinate 336 of NW_016107465.1, read as the reverse complement.
ACATGATGGAATACTATGCAGCCATAAAAGGAACAAGATCACATCCTTTATGGGAACATGGATGGAGCTGGAGGCCATTATTCTTAGCAAACTAACACAAGGACAGAGAATCAAATACTGAATGTGCTCACCTATAAGTGGGAGATCAATGAAAAAACACATTGAGGTGTCGATCCAAGATGGCCGTTTAGGAACAGCTCAGGATTGCAGCTCCCAGTGAAAGCACAGAGGGTGAGTGGACACTGCGTTTTTATTGCCCACAGACTAGGAAATTCCCTGGCGGAGGAGCTCCATGGTCGCCAGCGCGGCTGTTTCGGCCAGCGCGGCTGTGCCAGC
>NW_016107464.1:4931791-4961270 GCF_001604975.1 Cebus imitator | reverse complement strand
CCCAGAAAATGATCACATTAGTTTGGTTTTCAATTGTGATTGAATTATCTTACAAAGAGCTCTGATTGAGGCAACCTATGCAAACTAAATTAGACTCATTTATGCTTGCAGTTACAAATAATATGACGGTAAAAATTTTTTTAAAAGATGAAAAGCTTATGGCATACAAGTTGTATGTTTTTTCAGAATGAGAGCTATTATACTCTTCACTTTTGAGAGTTAAAAATTAGGCTTTTTCTCCCATGAAAATGACAAAATTTTATATATGCCTATGCTTGCTGTCTTAAGAAAGAAAACATTTCATATAAGAAAATAAGCAGTTTGACCTTTCAAACTGAGTTTTGGGGTGTGTGTGTTGGGGGGCCGTGACTGTTCTTTGAGTTCAGTATCAACAAGTAAGTTTGTTCATTTCTCCTGGGCAAGCTGGCAAAGGAATAGGACAGGGCATTGTGTCATTTCCCAAGGCTTCATGGCCTGAGTGGAGAATGGGGTGTCTGGGCTTCACTTGGATGAAACCAGCATATCCTGAAGGGCTTTGGGGAGGGGGCTGTGGACTCAAGAGTGAAAATATTAGAAAAAAGATTGAAGTGCTAAAGAAATGTAAGAGAAAGTATGTTCTCACAACCCCAAGGCCAAAGAGTAGTGAAATAAGCATTGTTGCTCATGATGAAAGATGGCAAAGATGCCAGGATGCAGGTAACAACATAAAGCAAGAGTCTTGCCATCTTCCAACAAGTAATTTTTCTTCTAGGAATCTATCCCACAAATAATCAGAAATGCAAAGATTTATGTTCACTATTATAACAGTGAAAAATACAGGAGAAAAAACCTTACATAACAAATAAAATGGTAAGTAAATTATGATTTCATTGGGAGAAAGGAATTCTGTATGTCATCATTAAAATAGCCATTATAAGGATGCCTGAAGAAATTTTATCACAGGGAAAAATGTTCACAGCATAATGTTAGATGAAAAAGCAGGTACAAAGTTATATAGACTAATAATATACCAACTATATAAATATGCACACATAAAACTAGAGGAAATACATAAGTAGTTTAACAAGTATTATGTGTGGGTGGTTGATTTTAATTTCTTATGCTTTTTTGTATTTTAAAAATTTTCCACAATAAACATTTTATTTTTAAAATAAAAAGTCATTAAATGAAAAAACCTGGTTATTTTCTAAATAAAAATATTTTCCTAATATAAAAATAGAAAAAAATGTTAAACTTTCATTTTAGTTATATACTTGGGTTTTAACAGGAATATGGCCAATATATTTTTTATAAATGACATCGTTTTAAATATTAGAAAACCGCAAAAATTACTGGGTTTGTTTCATATTCAAAATTCCCATTAGTACAGGTCAAAGTCCCCCTGACAAGATTAAGACTGGCATCATTTTACACATTTTTCTTAGGAGTAGAATAAAATGCTTTGTCCAAGGACCTACTTATTTTCCACTTTTGCAGCATACACTTGGTCTTTTTCCACCACTATGTGGCGCTCTTCAGACACACTGTAATACAGAATCATCTCTTCCATCAGAACTTCCAATTTATGAATCTCCTGCCAAGGCTGGATGATGAAGTAGCCTGGGTGACAGGCCACAGGCACATACACATCCATGTGTTCCCCTGGCTTTGACAAGAGGACAGGAGGTGGTAGTTCCTCCGTGGAGAAAGAGCCGGTGTGGTCTACCATGGACTTTTTGATGACATCTGTGAGGTTCTTTCTGAAATTCTCTCCAGTGTTGCCTGACACAGGCATGTTGCCATTTTTGCTGTCGGGAGAGCCAACTCCACTGGATATGGCACTCAAAAACACATCCTTCTGATGCTTCCACAAGTCTGCATTTGTAATCTGGCGATTAATACTGCGATGAGGATCAGGGAAGTTCTTAGGGGTAAACAAATAAACATGTGCAATCCCTCTGGTTTCATCCACTTTTGTAACCTTTGGAAAATACAAAAAAAAAAAAATACAGGACATACAAGTTCACATTAAATTTTTAGAGGTAGTTATAGTAACCTTAATCATTAAAACACAGTATTTTGCCAAAAAACTTGCTAAAATCCATTTTATTTAAGGAAAGACAAATTATCACAGCTTGGCAATGAATGGGCTCTAAGTCAAAATAGTCTAGGAAACAGTGCACCTTATGGAAATAAAAAATTTCCTAATCTTTAAAAACTCTGAGAAAACTGTAACTTGCTATAGGTCATTATCATTGAGAGAAAGGAATTCTATATATCATGATTAAAATAGTTTAAATTAATGACATTTCAAAACACTTAAAGTATATATTATAAGTATGATGAAACCCCCATGTACTAATCACCCAGCATCAATAATAAAAAACAATCACAATGATGGCAAAACGATTTATGAGCATTCTGCTTAAGGCTGGTGTATCCTCAAGACTGGGAAGGGAAGGAAAAAGCTCTGACATCCACCATATCTGTAAGCAACCCTCTTTCAAATTCTTTGTCTGATTCTAGTATATATCCTCTCCCCTTTCCCCATCTCCAATTACATGGGAGGAGAGGGACCTGGGGAGAATAAGAGGAAGCGAGCTTCACAGAACGGGTCAAAATTAGTTTTACACTTTTTGCCCAGGAGAGCTTCTGACTACCTAACCACCTTAATTCTTTCTGCCTGAGGGGTGTTTGTATGGAAATACCATACATTAATAATTGGGACTGTATTGCTGTGTGTCCCAAGGGGCTAGGTGACTGTTGGCTATTCTCATCAGCAACTCTGGTTTATCTTAGGAATGATAAAAATAAGATACTTCCAGCCACATCTATCTTTTACCAAATAGGGATGGAAATGAAAGGCAGGAACATAGGCCTGGAGAGAGGAAGATAACAGTAAGGCAACCCGTCTACAATAATTTACTTAAATGTTTTTTTCCAACAAGATGACTCTATTAAATTCATCCTCTGAAGTACTAATCAAATACTGACTGCAAATTCATTTTGATATTTATGATACAGAAGTACAATTTTTAAAATTAGCAAAAAGTATTTGTATTGAGTAACCATCCAATATTCTGGCTTTAGGAACTTAAAGAGTAGCTGAAAAAAACAGTATTATGTGACAACTGAAGAATATGACAGAGTTATATTAAACATGTAATTTAATTTAAATGTTTAAATAATTAAACATGTAATTGTACACAATAAACCCCAGAGGAATACAAAGACAGAAAAATCAGTGCTAGCTAGAATAATCTGGAGGTCTTCATGAAGATATTTTTCAAGGACATTTCATTTTAAATGTTTATATAAAACAATAATGCAATTTTCATCAGTTAACAGAGAAAAAAATTATCTTCTTAAGTTTGTATTCTTGGAAATATGAGCAATGTTTTTGATTTAAAGATGCAAAAGTACAGAAAAAGAAACAGGTAGTGAAATAAGTGCAGACTAAATAAACTTTAGGAAAAAGAGGCTAAACACCACAATTATAAACAAATGATTGGTTTATATTCTACTTTATGAATAAAAAAAATAAAGGATTTATTTAAATGATCTTCAGAAACATTTATCAAGAGATATTTGGTCCCTTTGTTGAAGACTTAATTCCTTATCATGAAGCAAAATAGAAGTGGAGAACCAGCTCTGGTATATTAATAATGGAAAAAAGTATAAGAAGGGTTTAAAAATAATACTGGAGACTTAGGATAACTTCTTAAATAAAAAAAGAATTAAACCATAAAATATCTTACAGCTACACATGTAGCCAATGTCCTGAATATAAAAAATGTGTTAGATGTGGAAGCATCCATTTTACAGTGAGATAAAATTCCTTCACAAAAACTAAATGAGCCCTGATGGCTGCCAGCTCCCTTTCTAAATCTATCAATCCTAATAAGATAACTAACCTTAATGCTACAGTCTGAGCAATTCAAAACAGAATCTCTTAACCAAAGCACAGCATCTGGTGTCCACATGCCAATAGATTGTGGAAGATCCGCTAAACAGCACTTAATGGCCTGAAAAGAAAATATGATAAAAAAGTGAACACACCATGTTAAAATACCTAGTTATGAGTAATGTTAATATTATTTTCCTACAAATCAAATGTTACCGAGATAGACAGCAAGCAACAACAGCTAATAATGACAATCACAGTTCCTGTTTCAAGGATCTGCTATGCTCCCAACTCTATTTCTATAAATACCATTGTCTTTACTTCTATATGAGCCAGGGCTAACCCCAAGAACTCCGTATACTTCACACTGTACAATACCTCCGCATGTTGCAGCCCCATTTCACAGCCGGGGAAATGGACTCAGAAAGACTGTATAAGATACCAAAGTTGCAAAGACAGGGTTGGAACTTTTATCAAAGTCGACCCTCTAGCCCAACTTAAAAAAAAAAAAAATTGTCATTTGGAGGAAATCTGACTCCTGTTGCTTCATTCAGCACTTCCTGAGTACCTCGTGGGTACCAGGCACATTTGCTTGCCTTTTGAAGGAGGCTGTAATGAGAATTAAGGAGGGTGAGAAGAACTGAAATAAATCCACAGGTCCCTAAAAGCCTCCTTTTCCCCAGTGCTTTTCAGCTCCTACCATCACTATATAAGCATCTGTAGAGAGGCTACAGCAGAGGCTAAAAGGTGAACTCAGGGATTTCCTTCAGCTTCCAGCAAACTCGAATAGACAAAAGCAATTTTGTGAAAGGGAGGAAACCCAGTTCCAGGATTCCTTTTCTTCTCTGAGCCCCTTCCCCTCTTCCTGCCTTTCTCCCTCAGGGGATCTAAGCCTCTCACTCTGTTCTGGGTGGAGAGGAGGTCATTTAGAGCAAAGGTAGCACACTTGAATATCTGCTGGGCAGGCAATGAGGGAGTGGGGCACGCCCGATGGGGCCAGCACAGAAGTCTCCACACTCCCAAGGAGCACTGCCCCACAAAGAAGAGTGCGTAGCAGCGTCAGATTTTCCAATTTGTTGAGAGAAGCTACAAGTAGGAATTTTTTGTGTGAAATTTTCTAATTTTAAAATCCTGGCAACCAATTCACATTTTTAAAATACCGTAAGAGCCAAGAGCCAAAACTCATTATTTAAGGGTTGGCTTTGGCTGACAATCCATTGGTTTGGTACTATGATCTTGGGGAGATGCTGTGAGCCAGAGGCTTGGGCTAGCTAGCTTTTAAAGTTTTCTCAACCAGCAGTCTTCACATCTGTCAGATAATAAACCTAGATAAGTTTATGAAAAAAAAAAAAAGTTTAGTGATTGTTAAAATGCTGTAGCATATAAGTGGTACTGTTGTGGACTTTCGGATAGTCAGAGTGGTGGGACAGATTCCCAAATGCCCTCCAGCCCAGGGGATCCTTTCTAGGTAAGGCTGGCCCTGCATGGTTGTTCCAGTAAGTGGTATAATTAAGTCAGACTAGCACTTAAAGGTCTATCAATTTCCAGAATTACGGCTGAGCAACAGACAGTAAAATGATTTTGAAAAAAGCTTCTCTGTAATAGTCATGGCTAGAAAAAGCAATGGTGATGGGAGGGAGAGACATGTCAAAAGCCATGCTAATTATGAACAATGTTTTATTCACTGAGTTTAATGGCAAAAGATATCTTCTTGAAAATATCAGTAAATGGGCATTTTGAAGTTGTAGAATGCTGAATAGTTCTATTTTTTAAAGATATTAATTTCTGCACAAATCCTCTACTTCTCCTAAAGGTAATGAGTAGTTCTAAACAATTCAAAATATTCAAAATCCTTATGATCTGAACATTCACAAATAAGGAAATAATCAGCTGAAGTTAATCTTTTAATTAAAATTTACGGGGGGGAAAAATCATTGAGAAAATGTGTCTAAACAGATTTCCAAAGAAAATGGTTACCTAATTAAACTATAAACTCTAAAAATAAACATTTATATGCAATATCCTAGAACTGTGTAGAAGTTGGTACTGGCATCTAATTTCAAAATGGAACCTGTAACTGGACAACGCAGCTTACTGACTGGATGTTCCTGAAAACAAACATTTTTCAAGCAATACTCTGTAAATATGACTGGTCTTCTTGTCTAAGTCAGCCACGTTTTACTTCTGAAAACCAGTAGACAATCACATTTGGAAAACTTCCAATGTTCTTAAAAACTAACTAATGAGATCAAAACTGAGAAGGCATCTTACAATAAGATTATGAACACATCCAAATCTGTTCCAGCAAATCTCCCAGGCTGGCAACATTGTACCTGAGGTGGTATTGCAATCATTTCTTGTAGAAACCGAGGTGGAATTTCCCTGAGCTCTGACACTTTTACAGATGTCACAGTGCCAGAGTCCAGGAACTGAACATCAAGAGCCCGACTGCTGTGAACGTTTGTGATCTGAAATGAGATAAGTGTTGGCTAATTTATGAGCATATTCAAAAGACCAAAGTGCTTCTGTGCAATTACATTTTGTACAATCCTGAACTGCATATTAAAAGCAACAGACTATCAGTGTTAAAATTTTCCCTTAATTTAAAATGTATTTATTTACTATTCTTTTTTTTTTGAGATGGAAATGGACTGTCGCTCTGTTGCCCAGGCTGGAGTGCAGCGGCATGATCTCAGCTCACTGAAACCTCCACTTGCTGGGTTCAAGCTATTCTCCTGCCTCAGCCTCCCAAGTAGCTGGGATTACAGGTTTCTGTCACTACACCCAGCTGATTTTTTTGTATTTTTAGTAGAGGTATGGTGGGTTTCACCATGCTGGCTAGGCTGGTCTCAAACTCCTGACCTCAAATGATCCACCCATCTCAGCCTCCCAAAGTGCTGGGATTATAGGCATAAGCCACCACACCTGGCCTACTAAATATTCTTTTAGAGTAGAATCGCTTTCAACATTGAGTTAATCTAATCAGCAAATTGATAATAAACAGTAAAATATAGTTATTATTTCTCTAATTCTAGGACATGATTTATTATAAAATTATTTGATAATTGCTGATTATAAGATACAGTCTGTTCTCCAAAATATTAAAATAAAAGGGAAAAACTATTGTTTTGGGGTCAAAGCAATGATTACCTTTGCAATTATTTGTATAACTATCAGGAATAAATACACAATTAAACATGGGGTCTGCTTTTCACTAATTACTTTTTCTTCCCTGACTTTCCATACATCACTAAGAAAATGTGTACTCAAACCTTTTGTCTATGTTGAAGGCATACAATACGTAATTTGATAATAATAAAAAAATAATACTAGGCATTTATCTAAAGTATGTGGACATAAACTGAGAAGGCTTCTTTTTGCCAAAAATGCATAACCTAAATTTAAACATGAAGATACTCAAATTGTGAGATACTTTAAAAAACAGTGCTATTCTTCAAAAGTCAGGAACAGCAAAAGAAAGACTGAGCAACTGCCAGGCTGGAGGATACTAAGAACGCACGCCAACTAAAGGTAATGCAGAATCTGGGATTGGATGCTGGACCAGAAAAAGGACTTTGTGGGACAATTCAGGAAATGTAAGTTCTGTGGATTAATTAATGGTTTTGTATTGTGTCAATTTCCTGAATTTGACAATTATGCAGTGGTTATATAGATGTTAACATCTGCAGATGGCAAAAGGCCAACAAGACCTCTTGGTGCTATTTTTGCAACAGTAAAATTATTTCAAAATAAAAAGTTAAAAAAATTAGTATTCATACATTTATATATTTTAAACTAAATAACACAGAGCTTTAAGATCTGAAGAATGCCATGATCTTTTCAATGAGTCATGTTTTTGAAGTTTATACCTACGCACATAACCCTTGGTCATATGACCCAAGATTTCGGCCTTCTGACATACATTCACATTAATAGCAGTAATTACTTCAAAACTGCTGCTTTTATTAAAGTAGACATAACCATTTTATTTAAATAATGAAAAAAATCACTACAATTAAGTTATCAAAATGTTGCTGTGTAGCATTTAAAAATTCAATAAAGCAATGATTCTTATCTTGTGGGGGTTGAGAATGTTATAAAAATTATGCATACATTTCCCCCCAAAATATATAATACAAGCACACACACAATTTGCAACAATTCCAGGAGGGTTGAGGGACCCCCTGAAAGTAGAGGTCCTTGCACCTAGGTTAAGAACTTCTGTATCAAAGGGAAAAAAAAGAAAAAAAAAAAGCCCACTTTTTCTTAATTTTTTTAAGCCTTTTGTTTTATTTTTTATTTATTTTTATTTTTTTGGTTTTGTAGAGATAGTATCTCACTACTTTGCCAAGTTTGGTCTCAAACTCCTGACATCAAGTGATCCTCCTGCCTTGGCCTCCCAAAGGGCTGAGATTACAGGTGTGATCCACCTCAAACTAGATGGAGGGAGGGAGGAAAATCAACCACAAAAATCCAAAACCTGCCTTTTTAAAAACATATAGAAATACAAGATACACCATAACAAACCTCCTTTCAAGTTAATAACTGAGCTTACAAGAAAATATGACAACTGTTTAGTGATTAGAAACAGAAGAGTATGTGAACATTAAAGCCAAAATTGTCCTGGGCAGGAGACATGGCCTTAGATCCAGGCAGGAGGCAGGGAGGATCTGAGATTGCCCCATGAAGCCACAGTTCTTAAAGGGATATACTCTCAATGGAAGAGCAAATTTGAAGAACAATTAAGCAAGATCTAGTAAAATTAAAGATATGCATTCCCAATACCTAGAAACTCCATTCCTATGTATGTACCCTGGAAGACACGGAAAGGAAGGTTCACAAAATTAGGAACAATCTAAATATTCATCATCAGGAAGATGGAGTGATAACGCTGCATATTTATACTGTTGAATCATACAGCAGTAAAAAAAGATGAACTAGAGCTGCACACATCAACATGAACGAATCTCACAAACATCATGAAAAAGCATGACCAATACATCTTACCACTTAAAGTCTGAAAATATTTATTTATTTAGTTATACTTATTCATTTACTTTTATATTCTATACACATATTCATTAATATACTTCCAGTATCTAAACATTAAAAACATATAATAAAAGTGTGTGTCTATAGGTACAAATGCAGTAATAATATAAACAAGTAAGAATGAGGGAAAAAAAACAAATAAAACTGGGAGTGGAGGCAGGAGCAAGGAGATGTAAACTTTGTTTGACCATAACTTCAATCAGAAAACTTCACCCATACTGGTCATGTTTTATTTCAAACTGATGACGAATCTGTGACTGTTTATTCCACTTTTTAAAAAACCTACGTGTATATTTGAAATATTTCACAATAAGTTAAGATTAAAAAGCCAAGTGACTGATTTTTACCTCTACTCGTAACCATTTTCCTTTGCAATGGAAGAGGCAGATTTTCCCACAGAAGGGTAATGAAACAAAGCACTCGGAGGTCATGTGCTACAAAACAGAAATGCATGATACTCTTATTACTCTTAGCAAAGAGCATATTGCTACACCATTAGAAAAACAGATCACTGTGGCACTAGCAGACTTAACTCACATGTAATCAGACTTCCTGTGAGCCCTTTCCCCACAGGGAGCGCACTGCAATGGATGCAGCAAATACACAGGGTTATAAAACTTTTGACTTGTTACTCATATATTTGTTGACGTCAGTAGTTTACTCTCCCTACACGCACATGGCTCATAAAACAGCATTGTTAAAATGTCTAAAAACATTAGCATAGAGATCATCATGATTCGTTTAGGCACTGGCTCCATCAATTACACAAGAAGAGAGGTGTTGAACCTGACAAAAAGGAGGGCAACATGGATGAAAAGTGAGGAGGTTGTGCTAGTCATCTGTAAGGCCTATTCTTTTCATCTCTTCACATTTAGATGCAAAGATAACATCTTAATTCCAAAACAAGAGAAATGTTATCAACATAAATATGTATGTCAGTGCCAGTTAAATATCAACAAATCACAGCTATAAAAATGAGGTCTCCTCATTTTCCTCTTCTGCTATAGTTTGAAGTTGGGGGTACCTGTCCATGGTCTCTTTCTGTTCAGGGTGTGTGTTTCTACTCTCCCTAAAGGCACTATCTCACTTAGGTTACAAATGCAGTAGGAAATATTGAGTCCTTTTCACCACCATAGGTTATAAGGACAACATCTATACAAATGAGTCTCTGGAGTCAGCCAAGCTGGGTGGTTTCAGATCAGCCAAGCTAGGGGGTTTCAGATTTTTCCAAGGTAGACTTAAAATTAAACCTCTGTAAACAGAACAAGATAAAGCTACAGGAATGTCTCAATTCCAGACTGTACTTTAAATGCAGGTTTAACCTGATTCAGTGCATATTTTGGCATATATATTCTACATAAGACACTAGATTAGGTACTGTAAGGGATGCAGAAAATTGGTAACGCATAGTCTATGCTCTCAAGAACCAGACACTCTACAAAGGCAAGTTAAGTACCCAAATAGCTAAAATACAAACCTGAACATAAATGCCCTGATATGCCTGATGTGCTTTGTGAGTTAGAGGGAAGGGTTCACTTCCAGGGATGAGGGGATAAGGGCAGAAGTGGTAGTAGGGCTTAGTGATTTGAAAACCATAGCATATTCTGAAATACAACCACAATGTCCTAATGGAGGTATGGAAACCTTTTTAAAAACTTAAAACACAATAAAACCTCTACAGAGTTTGATTCAGAAATACTAGAATTAAAGGATAAGGAGTTTATTAATACAATTTGAACCGCAGAACCACATTTATCAGGTGGTAGGTTCTCAGGGTCCATAAGAGCTCAAGGAGTGATGTCTGTGGAGAAAGATGAAGGCGGAATTAAGGAAGAAAGTTTTATTCTCCTTCTAAATTCTAAGGTTTCTCCTTGCCTGAGGCACAAGAGTCAGCTGGCTCTAGCAGACAGTCACAGGCAGCTGCACCGGGGGATTATCAACTGCATGTTATAAATAACACATCTACCGATTGCTGAGCACTTACTATATGCCAGGCACGGTGTCCTCAGGACAATCCTAGGATAGACACTACTGCTATCCTCATTTTACAGAAGATAACAGAAACCAGCAGAAACCAGTGTTGTGTTCTTCTTTTAAAGCTCTGAAATTCGGAGCTCTTACTTACTATTCTAGAGATTCCATTTCAGACTACTAAAAAATTCTTCATATTTACTCCATTTAGTAAATTACTCTTGTTTGTAATTTTAGGGCTCATTTTAGAGGTAGAAGAGGTTCTGCTATACCTTGCAATGGAAGTAGTCTTCTATTTTATGTAGAAGGTCACTGAGCTTGTTCAGACCCTTACAAGGCACCTGGCAGTAGAGTGTCCCATCAGAGCAAATATTAGTCACTTTGACATTTGTGTACATGGCGTCAACCTATAACAGACAAAGGACATCTCGTGAATGCTTGAGAACAGAATGCAGCTCTTGCCTACCTAAAGAGTATCTACCTAAACATCCCATTGTAAGTCTCTGCATTTTAAAATCTTAGAGTATATGTAAGATGAGATGCAATTTATAGCTTAAATGTACAAAACTAATTTGAATTATTCTCTTTTTAAAAGAAATAGCTAATATCATTTGTGTCAAGCACAAAATAGACATTGTGCATACATTCCCACATTCCATTGTCTGAAAGGCTAAGAATATCTTTAATGTTGGCTTATTTTCTCCCCATTTATTTAGAAAAAGAATTACATAAACCATGTTTTGCAACATTAACAGAAGTTAAAATAAACTCTCACAAAATCAAATCCATCAGCCTACTTTCTAGCCTACGTCCACAGGCCACATGAATTTGAGTCATTTTTAAAAATCATAATCAAAATACATATTTAATTTTACCCATTTTTAGTCAAACCACAATCACAGTCATTTTACTTATTAAAACAAAAGTTTTCCCACCGTTTCTATGAAGTCTTTAAAATGACCATTTTTAACATTTCATTCTATTCTCTTGANACATTCACAGTCATTTTACTTATTAAAACAAAAGTTTTCCCACCGTTTCTATGAAGTCTTTAAAATGACCATTTTTAACATTTCATTCTATTCTCTTGAGTAGATATTCTATAATTTATTTAAAGGCTTCCTTCTTTGGGGACATTTATGTTATTCACATTTTTAAAAAGTTAATAAAATGTTAAAGCAAGTAATAAACATCTTCATAGACCCAATTTTTCGGGGGTCCATAAACATCTTCATTGACCCTTCTTTTGTGTTATTTTTCCTTATTATCTTACAAAATAATCTCTCATAAAATCAATAGATGCTCACTGCAGGAACTGGAAAATAAAAAATCCAATTCCTAAGAAAAAATTACTCTGAATGTTTTGGTACTTTTTTTTCCTTTCCAGCCCCACTGCCTACATTTTTCCCCCCTCAATGTAGATGTAATCTGTCTCAATTGTTAGCCTAAAATGTGTAATATTCTGGTGATTTTCTCTCATACAATATGTGTAACAAGCAACAATGATCACAGTGGTACCTGCAGGTGAACCTCTAGTGACTTGTCACATATAGCCTTCAAGCAGGAGGCATTGATATTGATATCATCTTCTCCAGAGGTATCATACAGAACAACAAGTGGAATATCAGCTTTGTCAAGTATTTCCACTGCAAAGATCTTTCCACAAGTTAAAGATTCAACCACCTTCACTAGATCAGGGTCATCGCTTAGGACTTCCAAGCCTGAAAAATATTGAATGTTTTAATTTCTACTTAATTAGCAAAATCATTTCAAGATGAGTAGATGAATTGTGTCTTTTTTGACCAGTATCAAAATTATAAGCCTACTGCAAAATTATTCAATTTTATATGAAAGCTTTGTTTTATAATCTTTATCTTACCTCTTAGGTTTTAAAAAAATATAATGTGAATGCCCTTTTGAATGATACACTAAGGCAGGCATTCTTAAAACAAGCAGAAAAATGGATAATCAGAATTTCTATCTTGGGAGAAACAGTCTTCACTTTATACCTGAACACATATTTAAAACAAAAAGACTAATACACATGAGAAGCAGTCAGTCATGTCTCCCAGTCATATATTTTTAATGCACTTCCTACATATACATTTTTTTTCTTATAAAATGAACACATATTTATTGGAAATTGAGACAATCACTATTGTTTCTTTTTTTAAAAAAAGTATGCCATTATGACCCTTAGGATACCAAAGAACTTTCTGATTTATGAAAGAGAGATTAAACAGTGTTTAACATAACACAGGTACTAGGTGAATTTTGTTGTAGTCCACCTACTCTTTAAATTATTGGAAAACTGTAGTTCCATATAACACATAAGACAATTCTAAGTTAACGTATTAAACTAATAAAAACTAGTTCATATTTCCCCTAATGGTACTATGCTGCCTATTTCTATATTTTACTACTTTAAATCCACAAGCTAAAATTCAGACTCCTCCTAAGTTTTTTCTTTGTCTTGTTCTGTTCTCCAGACATACAACTTTGAATTTTTCTCAAACATTTAATTTCAACACCTGAAATCCTGTCCTATGCTCTTGGTACATTCTTACCAAAACCAACTTCTAAAAGTTTTTAGTAAGTTTTAAAAATTTCTTCAGGTTTATCTCACAGATAAGAGTCAAACCAGGCTCCTGTGACATAAGAATTCATCCCACTGGGGAGGAGGCATTTCTTCAGGTACTAATTTTCATGAAATAATTATGATTATTTTCTGCATTTGACACAAGATCCCCTGGCATGGTGCATATTTCAATGCCTTTTTTTTTTTTTAAATCATGAACATGACCAATGTGTCCTCTGTCTTTAAGTTTCATTCAAGTGGATTCCTCTGTTTCCTAATCTAGGAGGAAGGAAAAGGACAAGATACATGTACTATGCAAGAAGCTGCATGTGACCTATAATCAAACTCATGCTTGGGTACATAAAGGTGTGTCACTCCTAAGCATCACCACAGTCCATCTCAGCAGGAAAGGGGCTGAGAGTCACCTAGCAACACGCTGAACAACGTACTGAAACTGATCAAATGTCATGAAACAGGGCCTCTATCAATTGTTACTAGGGTAGTCAGAACAAGAAAAATCCTTTCAAGATGGCTAATAGACGTTTTTATATATAACATAAAATATAAAAACATAATATTTTTATAATATCTTATAAAAACACATTTGACATGAATTTATTTAAACCTTTCAAGAAATAACACATGATAACACAAGATACTTAGTCCATTTTATATTCAACCATCCAAAAGTAGAGTGGTAATAACCTATCGAAATGGAGGAGTTATAAAAAAAGTTCCTCTTACCTGCAAGCTTACATTTCGTAGCTTGAAATGAGAGTGAACAAAACTTCGGATTTAATTTGTATGCTTTGCTCTTTTCAACATTTTCACTAAAACCATAGTCAACATAGCATACCTAATGATTTAAAAAAAAAACCGTTTAGTTCTTCATCCTCTCTTTAAAAAATTCATTTGATACACTTGATTGGCTCAATTTTATTCCATAATCAGCAAGCTGAGTGGTACAGCGGCACCTGGAAAAAGCTGCGGAGGTGCCCCTGACTTACCACAGAAGAGAAAGGCTGAAGCTGAGACCAAGGAAACCAGCGCTACTGGTTCCAGGCCCTAGTTCTCTACCTCACTCTACCCCTCAATGGGAAGAACAAGACTGCTCAGCCCTGCCACCTTGCTATTGCCGGTCTCTCAGCAGCATATCTACCTCGTTCTGCCAGCTCTGCTCCCCTCCCCTTTGGTACTTCCATTACTATCATGACACCTGCATCAGCTTATTCTTTTTTGAGTTACACACTTCCACCTGTTCCCTGGACAGCAGTATTTGTTTCTACAGCAGGCATCATCCTTGCAGTACTTATCAGATTCTAAATCCCCAAAGCAGCATTTGTGATGGCTGCTCTCAGCTACTGTGCTTCCAGGGACCGAGATACTTCATCAATGACAACAATAGTATCACAGCTGAACAACATGGAATTCTAAACTGAAAAATAGGTGTACCTATTTTTTTCAAGGGTGTGAAGCTGGGTTGGGCCTTCATCCAACTCAGCAAAAGGCCCTAAGTCTGCTGGACAGAGGTCTGTGTTTGCAGAAACCTGCTTGACTTTTCCTCACCATTAGCACAGATTATTAAGAGCCTGAATATTATTTTTAAGAGTATTTACAGAACCTTCAGTTTAAAAAGATTATCTAAACACAAAGGCTTTTGAGAAAAATAAAAATCTAGAAACATTAAGCTATGGTTTAGGATAGTAACTAAGAATCTAAGGGAAAATGTTGAAAATCTACTATGCAACATCTCTAATTAAAGCAAATGATGGTTATTTTTTAAACAAACAAACAAAAACAAAGCAAAACAAAAGAACAACAAAAACCAGGGCAAAGTCTTGGCTAAGAAATACCAAGTAACATGAAGTAGGTTTCTTTGACTTCCTCCCTGAATATAAAGTCCATAGGCCAGCTTCTTAGTACCTAGATTATAGTACTAAACACACAGAACAAAAACCCTCCCCAGCAGAGACTCCAAGGAAAAAAAGCAGAAGACACCACTAACTCCTTTCCCTGGCCATGTGATAAGTGAGCCTGTGGGGCATTTCTACACCATATCAGAAAGATCATCTCTTAGAATCCACATCTGACTCAACACTGACTTAGGCCTAGATTGCTGGCAGGGCTGCACATCAGGCAGCTGGCCATTTAAGTGCACAAGTCTATTTCTCCAATCCTAAATTAGCACCTGTTTTTGCTTCTCATAGGCCTCAGGAGTCAGGCAGCTCTCATTTCCTTTAATAGCTATCACCATCTACAATTTAGACTGTTCTTCCCAGGCCCAAAAATGAAGATAACATGGTCTAACAATAGGACATAGCGTGCAAAATCATGACTCCTGGGAAATTCAGGATGTATTCTCAGCGCAAAAACAGATTAAAAAATAACTGCTCCAAAAGCTTCAAAGTGTTTCTGAACTGTTTGTAGCTTGTTTCTCTTCTTCCTCATTTTTAATCATAATATCACATATTTGTATGGCAACTGCAGTTTATAAAACACTTGTCCATGCATTGTCCAGTGTGACTCTCACCACACCGTCCCCTGTGTCCTTCATTCTGTGAGGGCTCAGTAATCTCTCTTTCTCTCTAATGTCCTGGGATCAGGGCCAGTAGTCACATAATCCTGGCATGAGGCCCCAGTCTATTCCTGGTTCTCTGGCACCATCAAGTGGCCAAAGGTCTCCCAGCATCACCAGCAGACACCCCTGGGATGTGGACCTCAGTCAGGCCAAACTGGCACCAGCCTCAGTGGGTAATCACATCATCCGGTTTCTCCTACTCACCAAGGATCTGACAGGGAAGGCAAAGAGGGAATCGGTATCCACTACCAGCCAAAGTTCAATTCAAATGAAGCAAGACTGGTACTAAGTAGCTGGAGTTTCTCCAAATAAAGGGAGAAATAGTCTCTGTCAGCTTCATGGGAATATGGGGAACAAGTTCAGGCCCAGATTGCTCCAATCACTGCTGTCACAAGCGCTTGCTACTGCACAAGATACCAAGCCACCTTTTTTATTCTTCACGGCCAGCCCATAACTCTCAGCAGTAATGACAGGCTGGTTGCTCCCTTCTACGAGAGATGCTTCCTTTTTCTGGCTTCTGTGATACCACTCTCTTGCTTTTTCTTCTTTGGCCATCTTTGCATGCTTCTCTGCTCCCCTTATGCCTCCATGTAAATGCTGAAGGGTTTTAGGACTTGGCCCTAGGGCCCTCTTCCTCTCTATGTGTATTCTCTCTCTAGGTGATCCCATCTCGACCCGTGACTTCACATAGCACCTATACACTGATACCTCCCAACCGGACACATCCCCAGTCCTAACTGCTTCTGAGCTCCAAATTCATCCATGTGACATCTGATAGCCATTCTCAAACCTAGTAGGTCCTACGAAATTCTCAATTGTTCTCCATAATGGTTTTTGTCTCTGATTTCCCAATTTCAACAATGGCACCAATATCCAATCAATTGCTCAAGCCTCAAACCCAGTAGCTATCTTGAATCTTCTCTTTTGCTTACCACCCACTTCCAACAAGTTATTGTCCTGTCAGTTCTACCTCCAAATACATCCTGAATCTCTTCCACTACCTCCATCTTCACTAATCTAGGTGACAAGGTAGCTGGCTATTACAATAGCCAGCTAACCAGTATTACTTTCCTTCTGTGCCCTACTATAATACAAACTGTTCCCCAACAGTCCCAGAATGATTTCTGAAGCATCTAAATAAGATCACATCACTCTGCTTATCTCTTCCTTCAGAGTTATTTTCTATCATAGTACCTTGGTTATTTCCTTCCTTGTACTAAAATTGTTTTGTGTGTTTATTGTACACTTATCATCTGTCTTTTCTCACTAGAATGTAAGCTTCTTGAGAACAAGGACTTGTCTGTTTTGTTCCTGGCTCCAGAATAGTGAAAAGGTGTATCAGGCAGTTACAACATGATGTGACTATCTGAATTTACAGATAAACAATCAGGGAAGTTAAACAACTTTCCTAAGGCCACACAGCTAAAAATGGCAGAGCTGAGACTCAGTTCTATCCAACATGAGAGCTTGAAGTCCCAAAGTAGAAGGAGGAAGGGAGAAAAGAAAGTGACTGCCCTATAGACTTCAGATTGGGAGATACTGTTGTGGAATACTGGCGTTATTTATTGTAAATACTGTTACACTGTTAATGTGTCACTAGGATGTATGTATGATTCTTCTCTTCATAAGAAATCCCTGTGCCTTAAAATAGGTTAGCTTTTGTTGAATTTCCTAAGGGCCAGGGGAGATAAATGGCCAGGAAATAGAAGTTTATGTAGGAACGTTTAGGGATAGTTATCTGTTATCAACTAGAGACCCAGAGGAATGAAGGGACTTGACCAAAGGCACACATCCAAATACAGGCAGGCTGGACTGGTGTCTGAGCCCTGTGTTCTCCACCGGTCCAGTGATCATCGTGGTCCTTAGCTTCTTCCACATTTGTTTCAAACTTTATCCAAATATAACTTATGCTGAATAAAAGAGAGCTGTTTACCATACAGTTTGATGGGCTTTGACCAATGTATACATCCATATAATTATCACCATAATCAACACATAGACCATTTACACCAGCCCAAAAAGTTTTCTCTTGCCGGCAACTTTGCAATTAGCCCCCATCCACCTCCTGTCCCAGGTAACCACTGATCTGATTTCTATCACTGTAGATGAATTTTACCTGTTGTTATACATCATTTATATGAAATCATACAACATTACTCTCTTGTGCCTGGCTTCTTTTGCTCAGCACAAAGTCTGTGAGATTTGTCCATGAAACTGTTCCTATCAGTAGTTAATTCCTTTTTACTGTTGAACACAGTTCCACTACACTATAACTCATTTCTATGATTCACCTGTTGGTGAATATTTGGGCCGTGTCCAGTTTGGGGCTATTAATAATAATGCCCCAACAGACACGTATGTACAAGATACCTTGTGGCCCTTCTGGATCATATGCTAAGTGTTTATAAGNCATTCATGTACGATTACTATGTGAACCCAAGTTTTGATTTCTCTAAAATATATATGCCCAGGAGTGTGAATGCTGGGTCATATAACATGCTCAAGTTTATAAGAAACTGCCAAGCTATTTTCCAATTTTCAGATTTTTTAAGTCAGCCAAATTACTTAACATTTGTGCGTCTGTAGATTTGGCTAGTAAATTTCCTAAATGGCTCTGCAAATGGGAAAGGGTGGCTTGGTGGTTGGGTGAGCTTACTTTTGGAGAGGGTCGGGGCCTCTCCTATTGAGCAATCTGGTTAAGAAACAGCAGTATTCCTTTCTGACCTCCTAACTCCACCTGAGGCAGGGGGTTCAGTGGCCAATAACTGATGGACTTAAGCCTGGGTCAGGGACTGGTCATTTGCACTCAATGACACATATGGGATTACTGGGTGGCGGCTGACAGTGACCCTGGAATATGGTTTTGTATTATGGAACAGAGGCTGCAGAAGTAGAAGCATATTTCCCTGCTTGCAAAATCTAGAGAAAACCGAAAGATCTTAGACATGTTTCCCTCATGATCCAAGAGTGCTCCATATAAATACAAGGGACTATAGAAGTGAACTAGGGTTACCCTTCTACACAGTATCCTTCCCATTATGAAAGACAGAAATGAATCCAAGTCTTAAAGCACATTTCCCTTTAGAGAAGGGAGACATCTTAACAATCAAGAAAGAAAAGACTTTCTCTCCCTCCAAATTCTCTATATAAAGTAGCAGGCCCAATATTCAAAGGATAAATTCCAAACAGACACACAGCTTCCACCAAGACAGAAAGCAGAAACACATTAAAAGTAGACTAGGACAACTGACCACACAGCACATGGAGCTAATATGTAATTTCTCTGCATTTTATCTGGCAGTTCCAAGGCCCTGAGATAATGCCGCTCTCGGGGAATCTGTGCATTTTGGTCTCTGGATTGATGGTATGAAGAGGCAAAGGGCAGGGGCTGATATCCACGAATGTAGCCAAGCCCAGAAGTCTTAAGAGTCTGCTGATGGAAGAGAGAGGCAAAAGGGCCCACTGGCCTTTCCAAGAGGGTGAAGAGGGCTACGCCAGGAGCAGCTGTGGAGAAGGATCTGGGTCTAGGCTACAGAAGAAGGAGAGGAAGAATTGCCTCCTGTGGTCTTATGGTTTCCCTCACTCCAAAGTACTGGCCTTGATAAGAGGCCCACAGAGCTTGGTCAGTAGTCATTGTACATCCCCTGGGAACAGGAAGTGTCTTTCCCTGATTGGATAATGGGTTATGGATACTCCCATGGAGAATTTATTTTTTTTTAACTAAAACTCTTGAGATAGTATGACTACTACAAATTCAAAGGATGACAGGGATAACCTTTTACAGATACTATCTTTTAAACTTCCATTGAAAACTACATATAGTTATAGGATACAACACTTACATTTGAAAAATGTAAAGAATATTTACATTTGGAAAATAATAAGGTATTTGTGTCCATGATGCTATGACAAAGTAAACAGTGCTTGCCTTTATTTTGTTCTCTTCTGTTGAGATGACCTGTGCCCGTAACCAGGCATCCTCCTCGGCATTTATGGCCAGCAACTGCCCAACGTGCACGGCCTGGACTGGTGTGACCTTAGGATTCTTACTGTAATATTCCTTCATCTCATCTTCCATTAATTCCTGAGCAGCTGAATAGTCCTTGCCCACATATCTGAATCAGTTAAGAGAAGAGAACACAAATGAAGCAACCTAGAAGAAAAGCAATAGGAATTCATTTATGTTCTTCTGTTTTCTCTGCTGCCCTCTTTGGTTCCAGCCTCAGACTTGCTCACATCAACAGGGAGAAGAACATGTATTCAGTGAACAGTTACCTCTTGGAAAAGAAGGGATTATGGAGATTGCACAAAACGCACACCAAACAACACGGCAAATGTTTGGTTCAACATATCCCACAACAAAGGAAATCTGAAGCAATCCAGAGAATGAGGGCATAATAGGAAGCAGTGATTGTGTCCTCAGGAAGGACGAGGCTGAGAAGAGTCAGGCAGAGAGGAGAGGAAGAAACATGGAAAATGGAGATGCCAAGGGAGGCCTGGAGGTCAGAAGCAAGGGTCGATGCTGGATCTTAAGGCTGCTGGAAATCTTTAGAGATCACTAAGAAGAGAATCTAGCAAATAGTTTTGCCCTAACTAAGGCTGGGTCAAGCTTTGAAAAGCAGTGAAATTTTACTAGAGAAAAAACAAAGCTTTAAGTATACTAAACACGACAATGTGACACCCTCTCCAAACTTATTAAACAATTTGAACAAATTACAACAAAATGTAGACTTCTGATACCATTAAAAGAAGTACCATATCCTAGCCAAATGTCTCAAAAACTGTATGCTTACTGATATATATATTTTTTCAGGATTATGTTCTTATTCTCTTCTACAGTTTTCTACTGTTGATAACTGTGGTCGCCTTGTCCCAGTTCATGTTATCAAAACAGGTTACTGTTTTCTTGTACTTATGTCCTCCAGAATGACTTCATCAAGGGTCTCCTTCCAGGGTGTAAAACCTGGCAAATCAAGTTTGGGTCATGTAACAGAAGCTGTCCCAGCTATAGGATTAAGGCCTTTTTAGCTGGAAGGCTGTACTCTAACAGCACCAGCATCATTTGGCCAGGGAGACAGGGGAGATGCCACAATAACATTGTTCTTTTTATTGTTCCAGGTTTTACCCAGGCCCCAAGTGGTCTGTACAGCTCTAAGAAATGGCTCCTTTAGGACTATTTCTATGTATTTTTGGGAATTATCAGCCAGGCAGAAGATGCCATAGTCAACCTATTCATGACTGGGGCGGGTGGGGGGGAAACACTGCAGAAAGTCCTACACAAAATGGAAACAATGTACAATGCCTATTTTAAAATGAAATATTATGTGCATATTGGCTTCAAAAATAGCTGCAGAAGTTTTGCCATATTATTATCGTTTAAATTTATTTATTTATTTATTTATTTTTTCAGGAAGGGCTTCACTGCTATGTTACCTCGGCTGGACCCCTGGGATCAAGCAATCCTCTCACCTCAGCCTGCTGAAGAGTTGGGAGGATGTGTATGTGCCACTGAGCCAGCTACTGTCATTTAAATATATTGAGCTTTGCAAATATTAAGGCACTGCCTGGAATGCTGCTGCAATCTTGGCTCTGAAGTCCTCCAGAAGGTCTGCAACTTTACCCAAGTGCCCATTTCCTGGGTCCTAGAGTGTCCCTGGGCTGCCCCCTAGTGCCGCTACATAGCCCTGGGCGCTCAAATGGCAGAGGCCTGGGCTGCAGCCCTGATGGGGCGGTCTGCAAACCACAGGCTCCTGCCAGAAGGGAGAAAGGTGATGAGAAGTGGCTTGGGATGTGCAGGCAACTTCTGTTCTCTTAAGCAGCCAGGAGAGAAGGAGGGCTGCACAGATAGGGGGAAGACAGAGGGTGTTGGATGGGGCACAGTGCAGGACTGACATTACAGTTGGTATGAGAGTGGGTAATGAAAAGAATGAGGTCATATATTGTCCCTGAATTACCTGAGCAAGAGGGGTAAATAATGATGCATAGGCCAACTTAAGGATGTCATAAATATGAAGCTTTACAAAGTTAATTTTTGAGATAAGAGACAAGGGATTTCCATATTTGACATGAAGGTTCTGTCATAGCACCTCCAGGCACTAATGAGCCAGAGACCCTGCTTCCAGTGTCTACTGCCTGCCTGGGTGAAGATGCAGGTACAGAACAGGGTTCAGTCTGGTAGAGGTTTGCAAAGTCTTGTGGGGGAGGGCA
The DNA here is from genome assembly GCF_001604975.1 of Cebus imitator. Lineage (NCBI taxonomy): Eukaryota > Metazoa > Chordata > Mammalia > Primates > Cebidae > Cebus > Cebus imitator. The sequence goes on along the minus strand of NW_016107464.1, from coordinate 4,939,001 downwards.
GAAGCCAATGACCTATGGCCAGTCTAATGGCAAACATTATCCATCATGCTTGCTAGCTGCCAGCCACTCTGCTGAAAAGCTAAAATGCTGACTCCAGGATTTAAATTCCCACTGGGAAAGGGTATTTAAATAATCTGAAGACCCTGGACCTAATCATCCTGGAATAGATTAGAACCCTTCTACTAAAGTCCTAAAACTATTCCAGACTCCTGACAAACCTTGGTAACAACAGAAATCATGTGATTGGTCCAGCCTGGTGCTTGGTCTCTGACTATGGCACCAACAATTACTGGTTAACAGATACCAAAGGATCCTGCCATGGAGGTTTCTTTATAATGTCAAATGGTAAAAGCTGGCAATGTGGCCTTCAATATCTTTCCTTTCCTTCAATACATTAGTGAAACATATCGGGACCTCTAGCCCTCAGCAACCTATTTATATCTTCAGGCCACACACCACAGCTTAGAATAAAAGCTTTATCCTCTCTAAAGTTTCTGGAGATTCTTCTAGTCTGAGCATCAGAAGATACTAGGTTCACTCTATTATCTACTCAGATTTCATTTGTTCAAATGGAAGAGCTTTAAATTTCTGAGCTCTCCTTTCATTGATTCTGATTATTTTTTGTGGTGCTTCGTGGGGCCTTTCCAGCTCAGTTATGGGTCTCTAGAGGAGTGACAGCCCAAACCAAAGGACCATTTGGATGAAGGAGCCCAGATTCTGTTCACTTCAGCATTTTTCTGATCTGCCTAGCCATGGTCACACCCCGGACTGGTGCCTGCAGGGGTTCAGCTACACAGGTTCCCATTCTTTTTCCCAACTGGAAACTGCGGATTATAGTCTTCCTATAGTTTCCATGTATTCTGCATTTTCTCCAAAAGACCAAGACAGGTGCCTGGAGCTGGACTGTTTTTTGTTATTCTAGTTATCATTAGCTACTTAGGCAATGATGCCTCCTCCCAGGCAATGATACTGAAAGACTCAAATAACAGAACACCTTGGGTCCAAGGCCTAATCTGATGTACTATACATGGAAAGCAGTTCTGAGCTATTTTTACTTTCAGGAAATACTACATAGTCCCAGATTAAATAGTATTATGTAGTGTGTGGCGCACTTGCTTTTTCTGTGAACTAGTTACTGCTTTTGACATAATATAGTTACCATCATCCTTTTGACATAAATCTTTTTTTCAAGTTCATATTATCATTGTAATTTTTAAAGCTATTAGTAGTCTTAGGATAGTTGTATATTTTGAAGATTTAACAAATATTAATACATTATTAAGCCTCACCCTATAGAACTAAGAATATATTATTCTTCCTTTAACCCTCAGCATCCATGTGAAGAATAGTCAAGTGACAACAGTAAATCAGGATTCTAAAGAATTAGAAAATGAAACTTGCCTGATAACCACTTCATTTGTGTTGCTCAGTTCAACCACCAATACAGATGGTGATGCTTCAGTTGGAATCATTAAAGGAGGAACTGTTATGTCCTCCATAAAGGTATTAGCACTTTCAGCAATGTTTTCTTCTATCTGCAAATACTCTTGTTCAACCATAGCCTTGATATCATGATCACCAAGGGTTTGCCCTGCATCCTTTTGGATTTTTTCAGTGGGCAATGGAAGTTTAGCATACAGAATGGCCTTCTGGGGATTTCCAGATATGTAGTCTATGGTGCACACATCAGAAAGTGAGGCAAGATTTTTTAAGGCATCCTCAGGGAATTTCACTTTGTACATTTCCTCAAATGCTTTTGGGAGTGCACTAGCCCAAAGGCCACTTGTGTATTTCACCAGCAGCTCTGCCACTTTTTCTTTAAAGTCTCCTGGCATAACAGGTGGACCACCTTTCAACGGTGGTGTTTGTTTGGGAGCAGGTAGTGGAGATGGAGGTACTTTCTCAGTGTCCAGTTCACTTCTCAAAATCTGCTTTCTCTTAGCTGGATAAAGAAGTAAATCTTGACCACCGCTGCAAGGTTTCTCCACCTGAAATTTTTAAATAAAGCAAATGACAGATATTTCTGTGACTCTAAACAATCTGCAAACATATTAATGCATTTTAAATTTTAGAGTCATGCTGTTTTCAAATTAAATCAAGTGTACATTTTACTCTTTTCAATTGCTATGACTTTAATGCATTATCATCACCTGCAAATAACAGGAGCCACACTTCAGAAATAAACAGGAAAATAAAATAGTATTAAATTCACTTGTGCAGCAAGACTCCAGCTGCCCCAGAAAATCACGAGCGCTCTGCCCTGTAAAGTGTACTCTCATTTAGTTGTCGCTGCCAAATCCAAAACAATAGCTTACAAAACTGACTGAAAATAAGTTGTAAAAAGGTATTAAAACTGTCAGAAATAAACCACTGAGAAGAAAACCAGAAAATACTCTCTTCTTCCTGCAATATCCTGAGAAAACCCTTGGCTTTCCATTATATAGAAAAAGATGCTCCAGAGTTAAAGTACAGTTTTAAAACAACCATAGCAGAAAGTTTAGCTGCAAGTGTTGTCACTCCAACACACAAGTATTAAAAATACCTGGCACTGGTATGCCATCCAGTCTTAAACATTATTTGCATGCCATTCCTGAGAGGCACAGCTTAATGACATATTTTTATATAAGAGAAGAAAGAGAAGAGAAACTGATGTATGGCATAATTTCCCCCCCATCCCCTGAGTTTTAAGCCTTTTCACTACTAGAGCAGGGGTCAGCTCTACTACTAGAACAGGGGTCAGCTCTACTACTAGAGCATGGCCCAAGGTATTTCATGGCTCATGAGTTAAAGAATGATTTTTGTATTTTCAAATGCTAGAAAAAAATCAAAAGAACTATTTCATAACTTGTAAAAATTATATGAAACTCAAGGTACATAAAGTTTTATTGATACACAGTCATGCTCTTTTATTTATGCATTATCTCTGGCTGCTTTAGCACCACAGTGGCAGAGTTGAGTAACTGTGATGAACTGCATGTGATAGTTGCAGCTCTTGGTCTGCAGAGCCTAAACATTTACCAAGGACCTTTACAAAACTAGTTTCTTAAACCCTGTACAAGACCATTAGACTGAAGTTAAAATTCCCTGCCTTCCAAAATGTTCCTACTTTGTCGGATCCTATTTACCTACTCCTTCGCTGCAAATTAAACCCTTAGGGTAAGAATACAAGCTTACAAGAACCATGCTTCACCCAGAAGAACAAAATATTAAAGTATGCTGGGTAGGTAGCTTATAGTAAAAAACAATGGGCTCATCTACTTCACTCTCCATACAAGGCTCAGGAAGAGTGAACATAAACATTTATGTATAAAGAAAAAAGGCACTGTCTTGGTACCAGAGAAGAGCTTTGATAAGTCAAAAGACATAGTCGATTTGGTAATAAAATGAATTCCTTTTAGTCTGACTACATATTCTAGATTACACATAGGAAGTGAACAACATTAATATAAAACATTAGGTGTTCCTCTTCGTTATTTTGCCAATGTATGCTTAAGTTCTGAGGATGGAGGAAAACTTCCACACCTGGAAAGCCTAAAGCATCACTGAAAGTAGAGGTCTAATGGCACCTCCTGTAATCCGTGGTGGCCTCTTGCTGGCACTCTGTGAGGTCTCTAAATAAGATCCCATAAATCATGTTTTATGACTGGCACAGTTCATGTCCCTCATTTTAAGCCATAGGGACACAAATAGTTGGAGCATTCCTCATCTTTCTCTTGAAGGTTAGTCTACTTCTCTAAAGACCCATGTTTTAAAATCTGAGGTCTTAAAATGCCAATTGTCACTGTGCTTTACGACACTCAGTAAGATACAAGAATACAAATTTGGTATCCAGAGGTTTGAAACACACACTTCTGGAGCCAATGGAAAAAGAAAACAGCATTATAAGTGAGTGTTTAAATTGTCATATAAAATCCCAATTAGTGTAGTCAGTCATGCATCACTTAACAATGGGAATACATCCTAAGAAACATGTCGTCAGTTTGTTGTGCAAGCCTCATAGTATGTACTTACACAAACCTAGATGATATAGCTACTCCATGATATACCTTCATTATAATCTTTTCTTCTTTTTTAAAAAAAGAGATACACGTGCAGAACGCGCAGGTTTGTTACATAGGTATACGTATGCCATGGTAGTTTGCTGCACCTATTGACCTTTCCTCTAAGTTCCCTCCCCTCAAGCCCCATCCCCTAATAGGCCCTAGTATGTGTTGTTCCCCTCTTTGTGTCCATATGGTCTCCCTGTTCAACTCTCACTAATGAGTGAGAACATGCAGTGTTTGGTTTTCTGTTCCTGGGTTAGTTTGCTGAGGATGATGGCCTCCAGCTTCATCCGTGTTCCTGGAAAGGACATGATCTCATTCCTTTTTATGGCTGCACAGTATTCCATAGTGTATACACACCACATCTGCTTTATCCAGTCTATCATTGAAGGGCATTTTGGTTGGTTCCATGTCTTTGCTACTGTAAATAGCACTGCAATAAATAAATATACATGTGCAGCCAGGCACAACAGCTCAAGCTTGTAATCCCAGCACTTTGGGAGGCTGAGATGGGCGGATTACGAGGTCAGGAGTTTGAGACCTGGTCAACATAGTGAAACGCTGTCTCTACTAAAAATACAAAAAATTAATCAGGCATGATGCTGGGCACCTGTAACCCAGCTACTTGGGAAGCTGAGGCAGGTGAATCACTTGAACCCGGGAGGCAGAGGCTGCAGTGAGCCGAGATTGCACCACTGCGCTCCAGCCTGAGTGACAGAGTGAGATTCTATCTTAAAAAAAAAACAAACTTGTGAATGTGTCTTTATGGTAGAATGATTCATATTCCTTTGGGTATATAGCCAGTAATAGGATTGCTGGATCAAATGGGTATTCCGGATTCTAGATCCTTGAGGAATCCCCATACTGTCTTCCACAATGGTTGAACTAATTCACCAACAGTGTAAAAGCATTCCTATTTCTCCACAGCCTTGCTAGCATCATTTCCTTTTTAATAATCGCCATTCTGACTGGCATGAGATGGTATCTCATTGTGATTTTGCTTAGTGATGTTGAGCTTTTTTTCATGCTTGTTGGCTGTTTAAATGTCTTCTTTTGAGAAGTGTTTGTTCATATCCTTTGTCCCCGTTTTGATGATGTTTTTTCCTGTACATATGTTTAAGTTCCTTGTAAATTCTGGATATTAGACCTTTGTCAGATGGGTAGCTTGCAAAATTTTTCTCCCATTCCATAGGTTGCCTGTTCACTCTGATGATAGTTGCTTTTGCTGTGTGTAAGCTCTTTAACACCATTTGTCAATTGTGGCTTTTGTTGCAATTACTTTTGGTGTTTTTGTCATGAAGTCTTTGCCCATGTCTATGTCCTGAATGGTGTTGCCCAGGTTTTCTTCCAGGGTTTTTATGGTTTTGGGTTTTGTATTTAAGTCTTTAATTCATCCTGAGTTATTTTTTGTATAAGGTGTAAGGAAGGGGTCCAGTTTCAGTTTTCCGCATATGGCTAGCCAGTTTTCCCAGCACCATTTACTGAATAGGAGATCCTTTCCCCATTGCTTGTTTTTGTCATGTTTGTCAAAGATCAGATGATTGTAGATGTGTAGTGTTATTTCTGAGGTCTCAGTTCTGCTACTTTGGTCTATATGTCTGTTTTGGTACCAGTACTATGTTGTTTTTATTACTATAGCCTTGTAGTATAGTCTAAAGTCTATATACTGGAGGCATTACACTATCTTTGTTCTTTTTGCCTAGGATTGTCTTGGATACATGGGGTCTTCTTTGATGTCATATGAAATTTAAAATAGTTTTTTCAAATTCTGTGAAGAATGTCAGTGGTAGTTTGATGAGAATAGCATTGAATCTATAAATTACTTGGGGCAGTATGGCCATTTTCACGATCTTGATTTTTCCTATCCATGAAGACGTAATGTTTTTCCATTTGCTTCTGTTCTCTCTTATTTTCTTGAGCAGTGGTTTGTAGTTCTCTTCGAAGAGATCCTCCATGTCCCTTTTTAGTGGTATTTCCTAGGTATTTTATTCTCTTTGTAGCGATTATGAATGGGAGTTCATTCATGATTTGGCTCTCCACTTGCCTATTGTTGGTGTAAAGAAATGCTTGTGATTTTTGCACATTGATTTTGTATCCTAAGACTTTGCTGAAGTTGCTTATCAGTTCATGAAGTTTTTGGGCTGAGATGATGGGGTTTTCTAAATATAAAATCATATAGTCTGCAAACAGAGACAACTTAACTTTCTCTCTTCCTATTGGAATACCTTTATTTCTTTCTCTTGCCTGATTGCTCTGGCCAGAACTTCCAATACTATGTTGAATAGGAGTGGTGAGAGAGCGCATCCTTGTCTTGTACCAGTTTTCAAAGGGAATGCTTCTAGCTTTTGCACATTCAGTATGATATTGGCTGTGGGTTTGTCATGAATAGCTGTTATTATTTTGAGATATGTTCCATCAATACATAGTTTATTCAGAGTTTTTAACATGAAGGATGTTGAATTTTGTCAAAGGCCTTTTCTGCATCTATTAAGATAATCATGTGGTTTTTGTCTTTGGTTCTGTTTATGTGATGGATTACGTTTACTGATTTGCATACGTTGAACCGGCCTTGCATCCCAGGGATGAAGCCAACTTGATCCTGGTGGATAAGTTTTTTGATGTGCTGCTGGATTCAGTTTGCCAGTATTTTATTGAGGATTTTCACATTGATGTTCATCAGAGATATTGGCCTGAAGTTTTCTTTGTTGTGTCTCTTCCCAGTTTTGCTATCAGGCTGATGCTGGCTTCACAAAATGAGTTAGGGAGGAGTCCCTCCTTTTCAACTGTTTGGAATAGTTTCAGAAGGAAGGGTACCAGCTCCTCTTTGTATTTCTGGTAGAATTCAACTGTGAATCCATCTGGTCCTGGGCTTTTTTTGGTTGGTAGGCTATTAATTACTGCCTCATTTTCAGAGCTTGTTATTGGTCTATTCAGGGATTCAACTCCTTTTTGGTTTAGTCTTGGTAGGTTGTATGGACCCAGGAATTTATCCATTTCTTCTAGATTTTCTAGTTTATTTGCATAGAGGTGTTTATAGAATTCTCTGATGGTACTTTGTATTTCTGTAGGATCAGTGGTGATAACCTTTTTATCATTTTTTATTGTGTCAATTTGATACTTCTCTGTCTTATCAGTCTAGCTAGCGGTCTCTTTGGTTAATCAAAAAA
>NW_016107464.1:4858923-4930961 GCF_001604975.1 Cebus imitator | reverse complement strand
TTTTGGTTTAAAGTCTGTTTTGTCAGAGACTAGGATTGCAATCCCTGGGTTCTTCTTTTCTTTTTTTTTGGCTTTCCACTTGATTGGTAAAATTTCCTCCAGCCCTTTATTTTGAACCTATGTGTGCCTCTGCATGTAAGATGGGTCTCCTGAATATAGCACACCAATGGGTCTTGACTCCTCATCCAATTTGCCAGTCTGTCTTTTAATTGGGGCATTTAGCCTGTTTACATTTAAGGTTAGTATTGTTATATGTGAATTTGATCCTGTCATCATGATGCTATTTGGTTATTTTGCACATTAGTTGATGCAGTTTCTTCATTGTGTCACTGGTCTTTATATTTTGGTGTGCTTTTGCAGTGGCTGGTACCAGTTTTTCCTCTCCATATTTAGTGCTTCTTTCAGGAGCTCTTGCAGGCCCTGCCCTGGTAGTAATGAAATCCCTCAGCATTTGCTTGTCTGGAAGGAATTTTATTTCTCTTTTGCTTGTGAAGCTTAGTTTGGCTGGATGTGAAATTCTGGGTTGAAAATTCTTTTCTTTAAGAATGTTGAATATTGGCCCCCAATCTCTTCTGGCTTGTAGAGTTTCTTCTGAGAGTTCCATTGTTAGTCTGATGGGCTTCCCTTTGTAGGTGGACCTGGTTTTTCTCTCTGGCTGACCTTAAAAGTTTTTCCTTTATTTCGGCCTTGGAGAATCTGATGCTTACATGTCTTAGGGTTGATCTTCTCGTGGAGTATCTTAATGGTGTTCTCTGTATTTCCTGTTAGCCTATCTTGCTAGGTTAGGGAATTTCTCCTGGATAATATCCTGAAGTGTGTTTTCCTGCTTTTTTCTATTCTCCCCTTCTGGTACTCCAATCAATTGTAAGTTCAGTCTTTTTATGAAGTCCCATATTTCTTGTAAACTTTGTTCATTTCTTTTCATTCTTTTTTCTCTATTCTTGTCTGCATGTCTTATTTCAGTAAGGTGGTCTTCAAACTCTGATATCCTTTCCTCTGTTTGGTTGATTCAGCTGTTGATGCTTGCGTATGTTTCACAAAGTTCTTGTGCTGTGCTTTCCAGCTCCATCAGGGCATTTATGTTCCTCTCTAAACTGGTTATTCCAGTTAGCAATTTCTCTAACCTTTTATCAAGGTTTTTAGCTTCTTTGCATTGGGTTAGAACATGCTCCTTTAGCTCAGCATAGTTTCTTATTACCCATCTCCTAAAGCCTACTTCTGCCAATTTGTCCATCTGATCCTCCATCCAGTTCCGCACCCTTGGTGGAGAGCCACTGCGGTCATTTGGAGTAGAAGAGGCATTTGGCCTTTTGGGTTTTCAGCATTTTTTCATTGATTCTCACCTTCATGAGTTTGCCTAGTTTTGGTCTTTGAGGTTGCTGACACCTGGATGGGGTTTTTGTGGGGCATTTTTTTGTTGTTGTTGATGCGGTTGTTGTCACTTTCTGCTTGTTTTTCTTTCAATAGTCAGGTCCCTCTTTCGTAGGGCTGCTGCAGTTTGCTAGGGGTTCACTTCGGGCCCTATTCATCTGATTTGTTTCTGTGCCTGGAGATGTCACTCAAGGAGGCTGGAGAACCGTGAAGATGGGTGCTTGTTCCTTCTTCTGGGACCTCTGACCTCAAGGGGCACCAACCTGATACCAGTAGGATGGTTCCTGTATAGGGTGTCTGACAACTCCTCTTGGAGGGTCTCATCCAGTTGGGTGGCACAGGGAGCAGGACCCATTTAATGAAGCACTTTGTCCTATGGTGGAGGGGGTGTGCTTCACTGAGGGGAAACCCATTAATCTCGGCTGCCAAGATTCCTCAGAACTACCAGGAGGAGAGGCTAAGTCTGTTGGTCCGTGGCTACCCCTCCCACTGGCTCAGGCCCAGGGAGAATCCAATCCTGTCCCTGAGCCTCCAGCTGGAGTTACTAGAGATCCTGCAGGGAAGCCACACCCAATAAAGAAGGAGTTAGTTTAGGCCTGAAGAGGCACTCTGACCACACACTGCCCCAGCCAGTGTATTGGGCTATGGGGACAAGTCTTGGGATCAAGCCAGCCAGCCTCCCTGGCTCCAGCAGGGGAAAAGCACAGCCTGGAGTTAAAGAAATGGGTACCCTCCTTCCACTACCCAGGGAGCTTAGCATGTTAGGCAGTTTCTAGTCCCAGTGCTGGTTGCTGCTCCTCCCCAAAGCAGCTCAAGCAGCTTAGACAGCAGGCAGCTGCAGTCAGTGCTGGTCGCTCTGCCCTCAGGAGTTTAATAGGCTTAAGCAGATTCTAGCTGAGAGGCTGTAAGACTCTGCATGATCCAGGGTTGGGACAGTAGGTCATGTGGTGTGGATTTGCAAGTGGGATCTTCCAATCCATGGGTTGCACAGTTCTATGGAAAAAGTACAATTTCCCCGGTTGGGTAGCAAGCTCCCTCACCACCTCCCTTGGGTGGGGGGAGGGGATTCCTGTTCCCCATGTGGTTCTCAGGTAAGCTGCTGCACCATACTGTTCTTCCTTCTCTCCGTAAGTCACGCCAGCCTTCTAGTTAACTTTGATGAGAAAGCCTGGATACCTTGGTTGCTCATGAAGGATTCACATACTTCTTCTTGTCAGCCATCTTGGCCCCATCCCCTGCTTCCCACTCCATTATAATCTTCTGGGACCACTACCGTGTATACAGTCCATCATTGACCAAAACGTTGTTATGCAGCATTTGACTAATTTTAGATTTAGATGTGGTGGTTCTCTGCAGCCAAAGCCAGATGAGCCTACAGAGACCACCTTAAAACTTTTCTTCAGTTTTCACATAACCATCTCAATACTTTCTCTGAAGTGGATGGTAGAAGCTAATTTCAGTAGATGATAACCCATCTTATCTAAAATAACTTCCTAAGCCCCATACCCCTACTGTTCACATAGTTTCTTCTAACCCAAAAGAAGGTAAGGGGGTTCTTCAGCTTTATGATCTTTTTCTTTCCAAGGAGTGCACTGAGAATCTGGGATGCTTCAATGTTTAGTCTCCCCTCTCCCAGTACCAAAGCTGCCATTCCATCTGTGCCTTAGATGTGATCAGTGCCAATTACCTAATAACATACTTATCAAACATCTAACGATGACCTCTGACATGACCAGCACAAGTTCTTCCAAATAGGAATTACTGTCTTAACAGAAGTTACGGACATTATGTCCACACTTAAGTGTCCACATTTGAGTTGGTCCAGGGCAAGAGCAGAATTCCCATTTTTCTGGCTTTTATTCCAGAATAATACTTAAAGATCATCTGGAGGTACTAAGCTTCCAGGGCTGTGTCTGCAGTCTTTAAGTCAAGTTTTGCCAGTCAGCCTATAAAGTGAATTTTTGACCAATAGGCCTGAATTTACAAAGTACCAACCATAGCCAAATAGTCATCTGATTGGAAGACAGGATTTTTTCTCTCAGCAGTTTTATAACATTTTTATTGTTTAAAGTAGATAACTATATCCCACCCTAATGGCTAGTCCCTTGAAAAGTAAGCACTTCCCAGTCTTCAATTACTTCTTCTTTTATCTCAAAATGGTTGGTTAAGTGCCTAAATTCCATTTGTTCTCCAATGATTTGGCTTCTATACATTCAAAAAGCATTTACTAAGATTAAACATATGCCTAACAAGGAACCGAACCTGACTACCTGGAGTTGATGCAGATATCCTTCAACACTTTACGCAAATACTCACAAATAAATTTAGTGACACGGAAAATATGCCTGGTCCACATACTTTATTCCAATCTTTGGGGTTTCTTTTCTTTCTTTTTCTCTCTCTCTCTTTTTTTTTTTTTTTTAAGACTGGGTCTTGTTCTGTTGCCTAGGCTAGAGTGCAGTGGTGCAATCTCAGCTCACTGCAACCTCCACCTCTGGGCTCAAGCGATCCTCCTGCCTTAGCCTTCTGAGTATTTGTGATTACAGGCATGAGCCACCATGCCTGGCCAGGTGAGGGATTTCTCAATTCAAAGGCAACAATTCATGAAACTCCTTTTAAAGTTAAAAAATATAAATTAAAGCAAATGTAATTCTTTTTCAGTTATGAGTATGGAAAACACAAACATGTTTTTCCTATTTTCTCATTCAACAACAATCATCAACACAGAAGACATGTGTGACCAAATGAGTGGGGGTCCCCCCACACCAATCAAGCAATCAATTCTGCAGTGGACATCAGCTGAATTCTACCAATTCAGATTCTGGCACTATCTACCAGGAAATAGTGTCAGATCCCACATGTTGAGGATTCAGTCCCATAAGACTTATCTCCTCTTTAGATACCAGTTATAAGCCTAGGCTTCTGGAACTTCTGACCAACTGGATCAAGCTAGGGTTCCCAAGACCCCCTTTTTTAGTTTTAATTTGCTAGAGTGGCTCACAGAAATCAGGGAAACATGTTTACTGGCTTATTATAAAGATTATGGCTCAGTGCAGCAGCTCACACCTATAATCCAAGCACTTTGAGAGTCTGGGGCAGGAGGATCACTCACTTGAGGCTAATAGTTGAAGACCAGCCTGGGCAACCTAGTGAGAATCTCAACGATAACATTTTAAAAATCAGCTGGAAGTGGTAGTGCACACCTATAATCCCAGCACTTTGGAAGGCTGGGATGGGAGGACTGCTTGAGCCCAGGATTTCCAAGCTGCAGTGAGCTATGATGGTACCACCGCACTCCAGCCTAAGGGACAGAGCAAAACCTGGCTCTAAAAAAAAAAAAAATAATAAAAAAAAATACATGCATGTATGTGTAGATATATGTCTAAATTAAAGGATAGTACAAAAAATACCAATGAAGAGATGCTTAGTGTGAGGTATGCTGGAAGGGGTGTGGAGCTTCCATGCCCTCTCTCCTACCCTTCAGGAAGCTCCATGTGTTCTGCCATCTGGAAGCTTTTCTCCTGCTTTGGGTTTTTATGGAGGTGTTATTCCACAGGCACGACTGCTTAAATCATTGGCCGCTGGTGATCAACCTAACCTTTAGGCCCTCTACCCTCCCCAGAGGTTGGTTGGGGCTGAAAGTCCCAACCCTATAATCATGCCTTCGTCATTCTGGTGACCAGCCCCATCCTTAAGCTACTAAAGGTTTCCAGTCATCACTCATTTAAAAAAAAAAAAAAAAAAAAAAAGACATTACTTTGGAGAGTCACTTTGAATTTTAGGAATTATATGCCAGAAAACAGGGAAGGCCAAATATATATTTTACAATACCACCTAGCTCAAGCTCTTTAAATTTTCATATGGATAGACATTTGCTTTTCCTGGGCATTCTACTGTGATCACCATCTGTCATCTACAAAAAGTGACATCTTTTTTTAATTTTCTGGCAAATGGGTTTAGGAAAGAGATCTATTACTATATCTATTCCACAAGAACCTTCCTAAAAATAAAGAATTGCTATAATGTGAGTTACAGTGTAGTGTCCATTCTTTACTGGGCTCTGGTGCATCTGACAAGACTTATGTGTTCATCTCCTGCCTCATCCCCCAAGACAGAACAGCCATCTTCTGGTCTTCACAAATGACCAAGGCAAGCCAATATCTATTTGAAACATGGCTTTTATTATTTCCTTAGTGTGATAATCAACTGCTAACCACTTCAGGTAGATCTCTCAAGAGGAAGCTTTTACGGCTTTTAGTTCCTTTAGTTCACTTGATTCAGGCATATACCTGAGGAGGGAGTCAAAGGCCTCCTCTACTGTGGGAGAAGACTCAGGACCATACTCCTACCCTCTTTATGTTTTCTTTTCTTTGTTTTGTGGTTCTATATTTTTTCTTTGGCTCGTGAATGTCCACCCAAAAAACCCATCAGTCCAACAACTGGGAACTAGCATGACCTGTAACTCCACATAACATGTGTACACTTCCACCCCCACCTCCAACAGGAGAGACAGGTAACATAGGAGATGAACTCCCTACACCATGGAGTCAAGCCACTTCCTTTGCTGATCACCAGAAGATGCTGAATCTAATATACCTTAAACTTTCTACTCCTATAAGTCCATTATAATGAGCTTGATTTCTGCCTCATTTGGAATCACAATTTGAATGAGACACTTCTCTCACACCCCTCTGGGTTTGGAGCAGACAAACTATGCTTGGCAGATGCGAGGCTGTGATACTGTGAAATATATATTTGGTCTTCTTTCTTTCTCCATTTCCTAAATACAATTCCGAAAATCCTTGGAATCTCCAAATAGCTTCTCTCTTTGTATGCTAATACTGACTGACAACTTCAGGGTGGGGCTGGTTATCAGAAAGACCAAGGCAGAATTAGAGGGTTGAAGCTTTTGGTTCCACCACTGAACTTCCAGGGAGGGAAGAGGCACTGAAGGTCAAGCTAATCATCAATGGCCAATGGTTTAATCAATCATGCCTGCGTAATGAAGCCTCCCTAAAAACCCATGAGGACAGGTTTGGACAGCTTCCTGGAGGGTGGCAGGCCCAGGGAGGGCATGGAAGCTCCGTGCTGCTTCCCCCATTTATGCATGTCCTCATCTGTATCCATGGTAATATCCTTTGTAATAAACCAGTAAATAGAAGTAACTGTTTGCCTGAGTTCTGCAAGCCACTCCAACAAATTAATCAAACCCAAAGAGGAGGTTTTGGAAACCCCAACTTGAAGCTGGTCAGTTGGAAGTTCTGGAGGCCTAGATCTGCACGACTGGTGTATATGTCAAGCAGCAGCAATTTTCGGGATTGAGCCTTCACCCTGTGGGATCTGATGCTATCTTCAGGTGGACAGTGTTGGTATTAAATTAGAGGACACTCAGCTAGTATCTGCTGCTTGGTGTGTGTAGGGAAACACACACATTTGGTCACAGAGGCCTTCTGTGTTGATTGCGGTGGTGTGAGAGCAGAGGAAAAACATGGTTTGAGTGTTTTTCTGAAACAGGCCCAACAATTTAAAATATGAATTTCTTCAGGAGTCTCTTTGTTCAGACAAATAAAGGTCTTCATTCTACATGTCTAGAAACTTGCTTCTCCATAATTCTAAAAGGTCTTTACTTCTTTCTTTCTAGTTTTACCTGAGCTGTAAACTTGAAAGTTCTTGAAGCCAAACTCCTTTGCGTTTACAAAGGCTCACCTGCTAATTCTAGCATGGGCTTCTGGGGTAAGTTTATTCTTTCTTCTGGAGTTAGAATATTCTTTAGGGTTCTATGACAGAATTGGTACTGTCCAATTAAATCAAGCTTTCAAAAGCATTTGTATGGGCACAGTTTTGTTTCCACAGGGTAGTAGTCCTTTTTGTTGAAGCTTTAAATTAAGTTCTAAATTTCATTTTATATGATCACCACCCAATACAAACCTTGGACAGTACAGCAAAATTACATTTACCTAGAGACCTGCTTTCTATCACTCCAAGCATTAATAATGATTAGAGCTCAAAACAAACCAAAAACAACAAAGAAAAACTAAATTTAAAAAATCCAATTTTAAAACTTGATTTCAGTAGTGTACAAAAGATCCCTGAGTGCCTAGCAACAACTAAAACATCGAAGTCACTGACCAGAAGCTTGCACCCAATGATGAGCCAGTTCACAGAAAGGTTGACCAGCCTTAAGAGGTAACCTTTTCATGCCACAGCTGAAAAGTGCTGGAAAAGTCAGACAACTGAGAAAGAGATAGGGTAATGGTTCCCAATGGCATCACTGAGTCACAATGCAGACATACTGATCAGGACAGATATGAAGCATGTAAGGGCAGCCAGTGTGGTGTACCCTGTATGCAGGAGCTAAACCCATCAATCCACTGTTCCATATTATCTACAACCACAACCATCTCTGCTAGAATATACTGATGCTAGTAATGATAAGCCCAAGATACTCAGAGAAGGTTAGTTTTTCAGTCAATTCTCTTTGAGAAAGTAAAGGTTTTGTGACATATTCCACAGACACTTAATCAAAGGTAAAGGTAAAAAGATCCTTATAGAGGGTAACCCTTGACTGTTGACAAACCATCTACTCAGAGAAACTCTTCTCCACCATCTCAGATGAATCATTTTATAGACTCTATGTACTTCAAGGTCAACACTCTCCCTCACTCCTATCCCTTTAACTAGGAAAGACCTTTCACTGATGCTGTCTTTAGATACACATTGCAACTATTTATATTAGGATAAACTTCAAGTGATTTTCCTTTAGCATGGCCTGAGGTTTAGCCTTTTGGTCATGTTCTTTCAGGAAGATAATGGAGTCTTCTCCTAGTCAAACATGTGCAGAGCTTTTTGGAATGCTGTTGGCCAGTGGCTGTGGTTTTCTTTTCTTTCTTTCTTTTTTTTTTTTTTTAGAGACGGGGTGGTTTCATCATGTTGGTCAGCTTGGTCTTGAACTGCTGACCTCAGGTAATCCACCCGCCTAGGCCTCCCAAAGTGCTGGGATTATAAGCGTGAGCCACCACTTTTCAATGTGCATTGGATACATTCCTTGCTCTCATGTTCCTTGCTCTCATTACCTCTGGCAGGAGTTGGGGCAAGTGCAGGAAGAGTAGGAGGTCTGGAATCCATTCATGGATTGTTAAGAAGTCAGGAACTCTCTTCCACTTGGAGTTTATTTTGACTTCATTTCATCCGTAGCTCTTTATTTCAAGTTAAAGTTTTGTGTTTCCCTTTTTAGCTTTTCCTCTGTTTGTATTCAGTTCCTTCACAGAGCTTGCTGGGCATGTCCCTAGTTGAGCAGTGGGTTTTAGGCTGCTTTAAACTGGGGTGCCTCTCAAAAATTAACAGCTGCCTTTTACTAAACATCTATTATGTTTCTGATACTGTACGAGTAACTGCTTTATATATTTTATCTAATTCTCACAACCACCCTATGACATGGGCAGAATTAGTGACATTTTAGAGCAGACTGAGGTGATGAGAGGATGGACTGTATGCTGAAAGGTATAAAGCTAAGAAATGACAAGGTAAAAAATCTATCTCAAAGCCCAAACTCCTTCTACGGTACTATGGGGCCTTATGGGTAGTTTCTGTTTCAAGTTCAGAAGAGCAACTTCTCATTATTCCTCAACTTCACTATTCTTATTTTACAAGCATGCTTTTTAATCTTTCTTCTACTCAGATGCTCATTGAATTTAAATTTAAAAAGTGTTCCAATCATGTGTTCATTATATTTTTCACTGGTGATAAAATGGAAAAGAAGTTAGATTCCATTGAAAAAATATTATGATTATACTTCCGAGTCTTCAGTTTACCCCTTTACTTCTGCTTCTGCTGGCACTGCTATTTAGAATATATTCAATACACAGAGTATATTCAATACCATTAAGCCTGAGGATATTCACTGCTGTTTATGTTCCACATCCTTAGAAAGCCAAGTGGTTTGTTTTTATCCCAGAAGTTCCTGGCTTTTAAAAAAGGCAAATTCATTTTACATGGGCTGAGAGGTGCTTTATTATCTCAGACAATTAATTACCATAATTAAAGTTAAGTTAGATTCCTGAACATTCCAAAATATAAAAATATCTCTACGTAAGTGACAGAAACTTTTGCCTCCTTTGATAGTAGAGAAATTACTATATTGATGCAACTCAGAATTTCAAGAATTTTTGAGTCTGCAGGATTAGATATGAAACAACTTAAAGCTCAGTGATTTCTAATGAATAGGAAAATGATATATAATATAAACAGATTAACAGTAAAACATCTTTGTACAAGCTAGGAATAATTAGTGTAATTAGGCAGTTTTTCCTCATTCACAACATTTTATGTTCTATAATTTTGTCATTCAGAAAATGTTTTATAATTAAGACTTGGTGTGCCTCCAGCCCAGCTTAGAATGTTTCCCAGTTACCTGTCAGTTGCCTACTAGTAGGTCTTGGTGCTACTGACAGAAACTCTCCTCAGCCAAGTCCATCTAGTTCTGTATACCAATGAGCCCTTCAGCTCTTTAACAGCTTCAGGAAAGACATGGGAGACAGATATTCTGGCTAAAGTAAGAACAGAGAGGTTTCTTTATCTGTTTCAGAGACTAGAAAATTTCAACAAAATCTCTGGTGTTCAGCAGTCATTGCTGCAAAATTTGGATTTTTTTAAAGACAGGTCTTATGCTGTCACCCAGACTGGAGTGCAGTGGTGCCATCACAGCCCTGCAACCTTGAATTTCTGAGCCCAAGCAATCCTCCCACCTCAGCCTCCTGAGTAGATGGAACCATAGGCATGCATCACCATGCCCAGCTAATTTTTAAAAAATTATTTGTTTGTAGAGACAGAGCCCTGATATGTTGCCCAGGCTGGCCTCAAACTCCTCACCTCAAGCAATTCTCCTGCCTTGAACTCCCAAAGTGCTGGGATTACAGGCATGAGCCAATGTGCCTGACCAAGATTTGTAATTTTACTAGAAATCACAGTCAGCCAGAGACCATGGATCCTGGGTGACCTCAAAGCTCGGACCTGCTGCGTTTCCACCAAATGATGACTCCTTAATGAAGTGACCTGGCCTCTGCTTGGCTCTTCAGCTTCGTCATGAGCCATTATCTTCCTACTGAATTTCCTTCAGCTTCCTGAAAACACTATGCTTTTCTATCTCAGGGCTTTGGCACAATCTTTCTTTTGTCTGAGGTGCTTTTTTCCTCCTTCTTTACCTAACTCACACTAACCTATCTGTCAGGTTTTAGTTTACCAGCCACCTCATCTGGAAGCTTTGTTTGACTCATCAGACTACATAGAGTCTTCTGTGTAGACATTCCCTCAGCATCCTGTACTTCTCCTTCACAACCACTGCAGGCTTATCATTATTTGCTCAGTGTTTTTTTCCCCATTGGACAGAAAGTTCCATGAGGGCAAGGACCATGTCTTTCTTGTTTACTGTTTTATCTCTAACACCCAGGTCAGTGGAACATAGAAGCATTTTACAAATACCAGTCAAATACAACAGTTAAACAAGAACACTGTTAACAAGATCACTGCTCTAGAACAGCCAAGAGGTGTTGCTGTCCTCCCAGGACCCAATAGGAGCTCTTAGAGTGCAGTGCCCTTGGTCTGCGGGCTTACTGTTTCAGCATCTTTGCCTTTTCAAGACAGTTGTCTAGGAATACCTTGGAGCTGGCTCATCATTGTGAATAACTCTGTGTTCTCCCTAGCTTTGAAAACTCTCTGTACACATTTGCTATTGGACAGACCCAAAAGGTTAAGGACAGCAGATTCAAAGCATCCTTCTGCCTGCATCAAAATGTCTTCCAATATCCATGTGAAGTGGCTTACAGCATACTAACCAGAACCTCCCCAGAGGTAAAATTTCAAAGCTGCTATTTGGTCCCTGAAGCTGATGCTGTACAGCATTCTGATATTCAAATGAAAATTCCTGTAAGTAGTAATCTCTGGGTGGTAGAATGATGAGTGATTTTTATTTCTTTTATAACTTTATTTCTCAATCTTTTAACATAGAATATTTTATATGATTGGAGGAAAAATCTCTTTCTTTAAAAAAAGAAATACACTGCACTTAGATTTCTTCTTTAGTTACATGACAAACCATATATAGAGAGAGATACCCATTACCAAGTTCTTTCTTATCATAAACTTTTTGCACTGCCTTCAGACTGTCTAATCTTGCTTGTAGTAATATTCGCCCTAGGCATTGTATCAGTGTTTCTGCTCTGCACCAAAGTGAAAAGAAGAAGTTACAATAAGGGGGAAAATAACCATTGTATAAAACTGTTTAAAAACAACCAGGGGTTAGCTGACTAAAACTGTTTAACAACAGTCTGCTAAAAAATATTCAGAGGTTAAACAGTTTTGAAAGATGTCAATAGACATCATTATGATTGGTGTTTTCTGCCACCCTACTTCACTGAGCAAATTACCATAACCTATTAATTGGCATTGATTACATCTGAACAAAGGTAATAGGCAAAATAAATAGATCTAAAAGGTATATTGTGTTTCTGCTTCTGACCCGCACTGCTTGGATGGAATATAATCATGCAGTAAAAGGTGAATTAAAGTGCTATAAAAAGCAACCAAAAAAAAGTTGGTTTAGCACCAGAGATCTAGTAGAAAATTATTCATTTTAAAGTTTTTAACATCAAGAGATATATACTCTCTTACCTACAATCCTAGCAAGAGAAATTCTAGAACTGTGAAAGCATGTAGATTAGCAAAGATAAAAATTTCCCAAAAATGTCATAATAAAGCCACACAAATATTAGTAATTATCATGGAATACAAAATAACCAGAAACACATTACATTAAAAAGAACCAGTGAAGTATATTTAAGAAATTTTTAGTCTAAAGAAGAATTCTTTATCAAAACTTAATAATGAGTTATATATGTATTTTGATGATTAAGAAAAGTTTTATAGAAAACTTGCTATGGAATGCAAATACCCACGTAACAAACCTGCACATGTATCTTCTATATCTAAAATAAAAGTTGAAATAAAAAATTCATGAAGTTCTGTGGATTTAAATCAAAAGGGAGTCATATGCATTTCAAGAAGGGGCTACACGTCCTGAACCTTCAAACTGAACAGCCTAATGAGACTTCCTCAAAAGCCACCGCCAGTACAGGGAAGTCTAAGAAGGTACCTCAATGTCACTAAACCTAAATTGAGTGAAGAAAATTCTTCCCAGAATGGAATAAAAATGGAGTGAACGGAAAAGCAATGCTGAAAATTTCCATTAGGAGAACAAACCCTACATTCCACATAAATCAGAGGTAACATTCCTAGGAACATTAAGTGTTCTTGAGTGTATTAGAAGGGAAACAGAGCCATATTTCCAGAGTTTAACATTCCTTCTTATTTTCCCATCATATTCTCACTGTATATTCTAACATTTACCACACTGTCCTAATCCTTTTTTTCCCTATTTCCCTCATTAAACTCTAAGTGTTTTCGTTACCTTTGTTCCTAACGCTTAAAGCAGAAATCGGCACATGCAGGTGCACAGTGAATGGTATATGAGCAAATGGGATGGATGGATGAATTAATGACACTTGCCTCTAAGATGCCATGGTGGCTCACGCCTATAATCACAGCACTTTGGGAGGCCGAGGTGAAGTCAGGCGTTTGAGACCAGCCTGGCCAACATGGTGAAACCCCGTCTCTACTAAAAATATAAAAATTAGCCAGGCGTAGTGGCTCCTGCCCATTTACACGGGAGGCTGAGGCAAGAGAATCACTTGAACCCTGGAGGCAGAGTCTGCAGTGAGCTGAGATCACTCCACTGCACTCCAGCCTGGGTGACAAGAGCGAAACCCTATCTCAAAAAACAAAAAAAAACACCGCAGGTGCTTATAAAAGAGGGAATGTCCTACACTGCCCAATAGGTTTGGGGGCCAAAATATATGTGAAAGAAATGAAAGTCCTCTACCAAAACATACAGAATTCTCATGCATATTTAATTCTACAAGCCTACAAGCATTGTGTAGCTGTTAATGCTACCATTTAAAAGTTATATTTTAAATATATTTTAGGTAAGTAAAAACATTAAGAAACATCTTAAGTTAGTTACTTTGCTGTAGGAATTCAGCTGTCTCTATCTCTGGCTGAACTAAAATTTTTAAGAAACTGTGCTGTTCCATAATCTTACAATCAGACTTTCAAGTAGGAATAGAAATGGAAATTGGTAAATCATTTTTAATTTTTTTCTTTTTTCTAATTTCCAATTTTCTCTCTAAAGATGGCTTATAAAAATTTTAATATGAATACTATATTAATTTTGAAATAAAAATTAAGAATTCTATATATAATTAGTCAAAATAACTACAATTTGCTTAAAGTCTTTAAAAATGCTCAAGACTAAGCATATAAAATTTGAGGCTAATGCAACAGTTATTCCCAATAAGTTCAGGTTATTAAAATGGCAAAGCTATCAGTGTTTACTGGTAACAGTTCGAGCATTATAAAATGGTTTACATATGATCACATATTAAATACATTTTTTAAATGATATTAAACAACATACATAAAAATAGCAATTACAACATAGGAGAGCCTTCAACTTTGACATATTTCTATAAATAAGAACTGACATATGTTAATCTTAAGAGATAAAGATTAATGAGGTAACATAGGTAAAGTGCTTTGTGTTCTGGGGACAAAAGGTGATATGCCTAATAACTCAAGATCTCAAAGTTGGGCAGCGAGGAGGTACCAGAAGGGAGGAATAAGGAAAAACGTACCGTGCAAATATGAGGCCAGTGTTCAAATTGTTGTAAAATTCCTTGATTAAGGTCTTCTTTATATAACTCTTTGTAAAAATGTGGAAGCTTAGATATCCAAATGCCATTATTATGCTTGTTTAGTATTTCCTTTATGCGGTTTTGAACCTCATCCATTTTATAAGTGTAAGAGGCAGGAGGCGTGACATTGGGTTTTTCAACAGTCTGATTTAAATTATCTTTAAATCAAGAAAATAATAGAATTAACAAAAATGCTTAACATTTTAGATTATCCCCATTACCTAATATTTGCATTTCAGGTTTTGCTATACTGTGGGCTTGTGGCAACCAAAGGACTTAGAAGGGAGCAGGATTAGGCAGAGCAACACCATGACAGCCTCAATCTAAGTTTTAACCCTGAAATAACCAGCAGTGTTTCTTGTGGGTCAAGAAATACCCAAAGAGGGAAACTAGCCCCTTTATTTTGCAAAGATGCTTCATAGTTTAAACATCAAGGTGATCTTGCTACATAAAGAATGATTAAATTATTTAACCAACCATTTTCTACCTGCTAAAGAAGATGACATTTTGGATATTAGCTTATAGGCAATATTGAATTTAAAGCTATATTCCACAAAACATAGGAATAATGCCTTAATAGTAAGATCAAGTAACTTTTGATCTTATACAAGTTTTATAGAAGATACAAAATTGCTTGAGTTTGAATATTATGATCTATTTTCACCTTTATTAATGGAAAACAAATAATTTAGCAATACGCAAAAGTTAAAAAAAATTGATCCATCTATAAGAATCATCATCCTAGCCTCAGTTTATAAACATAAATAAAAGGTTTGGAACTTTTATTTCGCCAACATTAATAATTTATCTTTCATAAGTATATGTTTATAAAGTTTTGGCTTTATACCTCTTTTACATTTCGTTTTTATTTAAAACTTAGAATGCAAGAGTTAATATCCTCAGACAATAAAGAAATCTGAGTGTTTACTATAGCTGACAGTCCTGGAATTTAAAGAACTATGAAATTTATTCCAAATCTCTAGGAAATTTCACTGAGATACAGATCTGAGCATATTAAACATTACCATCTGTACGCAAAATATATGCATATTTAAATCAGATAATATCTCTGCTGGGATTCTGTAATTTTTATTTTAATTTGCAGGTAGAGACAGTCTGATTTGGGAATGCTGGCTTTGAGAATGCCAGGAAGCCCAGGGTGAGCTATTCCTTGAGGACGCTTGGACACTGACTCTGCTGTTCCACCAAAGGGCAAGATCTGACCTTACCAAGTCTTAGATTGGCACAGAGAAGAGAAGGCTCCAATATATCCATATATATTTCCTATTAAGGATATAGCTAGTTTATTAAGCTCTTCCCAAATAATCATTATAAAAGGACTGGGAAGAAGGAAAAGATTAAGTTTCTCATAACTGGCCAGACCCTCCCATAATGAAAGAGTGTCAGCAGCTGACCCACAGTTGTGTCTGCAAATGCACTTGCTCTGTGGGGCCACTGGGGTCATCTAAGTGCTTGCACCTCTTGTTAAACAGATTAAAGAAGCAACGGAGGCATCCATCAGGTAGGAGAGGTTGTGTATATATGTGTGCATATCAGCTCTGCCAGGTGAATTGCAATCCTCCTGAAATAAGTCCTCTTGCTTCTGTAGAAATAGCTTATACTAATTTAAGCTTCTAAAAGGATATTCAACTTTACCTAGTCATGTTTCAGAAAATACCTATGTTAAAATAATTCGTGTAAACAGAAATCATACTATTTAATTTCCATTAAGAAATACTGAAGATGTGTTTTTACAAAAAAAAAAAAAGCATTTCAACTCAGTAAGACTCACACTTAAAGCAACAAGTAATGTAAAATCACATTTACATTTCACATACAATAAGCATTGATATGAAAACACTGTTTCCCTGGGTGGGTCCATGAGCAGGGGATTTACACATTGGTTGGAGAAGAAAAGGTAACGAGTGACTGCATTTCTAACCTTCAGATTCTTTGACTTATACTATGTCTCTCTCCTGTTGTTTTCTTAACAGCCGACTTGGATTCTATAACCCCAAGAATTATTTACATTCATCTTTAGATGATTACACAGTTTAGGGTGCTAGCTTTTAAGTGGTGGAGGATCTGAAAGTCTTTTATAAATGTAAGTCCCATATTTATGTACTTTTAAACTAGAGCAGATGTTTCCTTTATGTGAGGCCTCAGCCTCCAAAACCTCAAGGGTATACCCACTAAGAGGTGAGAGGGTAAGGAACAGAAGCACCTCTGCAGGCCATACATGGAGGTGACACAGAGCAGGGCTGGGGTGAGGAAGGCCTCAAGTTAGTATGATAATAATATCCTTGGGAGGCACTATTTTCTCTTAAGATCATTTCGATTCATAGTGTAAAGAAATTAGGAAAGAAGGGAGGAGAGACATATTCCAAGCAGGAGAAAGTGAGTGCAAGTGTCAAAAGCCATCCCTAGATATGTTTCTTGGCTCCAGAAGCCAATATGTACCTCAAAAATGTTTAGAAAACATACCACTCATTTCCTTAGCAGAGGTTCTCGACAGTTGCATCTGCAAAGGTGGTTGAAGGAACACCTTTGGGCTAAACCTAAGGTATTAAAAAACAAAAGGTTAAATAAATGTAAATAGCAAAGTCTATACCAAGTTTTAAACACTATACTTTTCACTTAAAGTCTTGGTGGCATTTAACAGCAAAACAAATCATTAAAATAATTCAAAATCAGAAAAAATAAAAATAAAACCTGGCATCATCTTTCATGTTTCATATTCACTCAGAGAAAAGTATGTTAAAAAGCTAAATTTAAACAGGTCTTTGAAAGCCTCTTTCAAAACTTGGATGTCAGAATTCCAATTAATCACTTATAAGAAACTAGCAAAATAAAATATAGAAAACCATGCAAAAATAAACAGCTAGAAACAAAACATTTTGGAATATAACCAAAAAATGAAGGAGTTGTATCACCAGATACTGAAATGCACTATGAAGTTACAACATTTAAAATAGTTGCACAGATAAGTAAAATGGTAGAGAACTTAGAAACACGCAATTTGCATTATATCTTGGTACATAATAAAGCGGCATATCAAAATAGGCAGGTGACGGACTGGTCAAGCAACTATTTGAAAAAAAGAAACAGATCCCTATCTCATACCCTTACCAAAATAATTCTTATGTAAATTATGCTGGATATAGGTAGGAAGATTTTTCCAAATATGAAGACAAAGAAATAAACCATGCACACATCACTTATATTCATGTCTGTTTCCCACACTAGACTCAAAAGTGTCTTAATTGTCTGTGTTCCCAAGTGCCTGGGGCAGTGCTTGATACATGCAAGGCAAAGTGAATATTACAAGAATGACTGAATGAATCACAACTGAATGAATCAATGACTAAAACCTGCCCAGCAGTCGGTATGGGACTATAGTAGGTGACAGTGACATAGTACACATACCTGCTAGTTTCTGAATAGTATAAAATAGTCTAAAAATTAGATCAATTCTTTGAAATGAAGCACATTTTCTTATAATATTTCAATTCTAAAAGAAATGATTAGATTCTAGGCTACCAATAAAAGCTTACTTGGCGTATGCAATTATAATGCCATCAGATTTGTGTATTAATGTATCTGTGTAATAACAGAAGATGCCAAAAACATATCCAACTCCTACTTTTGCAGAACTGGTAGGGATGCAGTACTCCTTCCCCTGCACAAGCTCCAAAAATGTAAACTGGAAACTTCCCCTGCTTTAAGTGAGCATCAAAGACTCCAGTAGAAGGTAGAGAGATATAAGTAAAGAGTGAGAGTACACAGAAACTATGGAAGGGACTGCTATGGTTCAATCAACAGGTCTACTGGAGAGAAATGAAAAAGTATATACAGCAAAAGAAAGCCCTTCAAAGGAAACTGCAGGGATGCATACAAAACAAACATAATAAAATGACAGAGGTCCCGTTTTCCAACAGTAAGAATAAAATATATTGTTTTTTAAAAAGACAAAGAATTAGACTGGTCCAGAAAAAAACTTTCCAAATCTAAACACATATCGTTTATTAGAGACACATTTATGGCCTATAAATATTTAAAACATACTATGTGCCAGATATCGTGTCAGACGGTAACTGTCAATGATCAGCAAGATAAACATGCCCTATTCTCAGGGACTATGCAGCATAGTTGAGAAATGGACCATGGTAAGCAGATACTAAGATACCCCCAAAGATTCTTCCTCCAGATATTCAGTCTTGTGTGATCCCTTCTTCTTGAGCAGCCTGCTTTTAATCCATAGATGAGTTCAAGGTTGAAAAGATCACAAATAACTAGATTACAGAAGATTCTAATTTCAACTTTGCTAGCATAATCTCTCCTTTGTTGCTTTGATAAAGCAAATGGCTATGTTGGGAAGAAGCATGTGGCAAGGAACTAAAGATGGTCTTTGGCCAACAGCCACCTAGGGACTAAGGAACAACCCATAAGGAAGTACATTGTGCCAACAACCATGTGAGTAGGATTGAAAGCAGATTCGTCTTTAGCTGAGCCTTCAGGTAAGACCCTAGCCATGGTTGACACCTTGACAGCAGCCTCATGAGGGACTCTGAAGCAGAGGACCCAGCTTGACCTTGTCTTCCTTCCCAAATCATAGAAACTATAAGGTAAGAAAATGTGTCTTGCTGTAAGCTAATAACTTTGTGGTAATCTGTTTAGACAGCAACAGATAATTAATGCATTGACAAAATCTAAGAACAAAGTCTACTAAGTGTTATGATAAGGGCAGCAGGTATAATAAAAGCACACGATGGAACTAATAGACCAAATTAAGAGACAGAGAGAGGAGGAAGTAGAGAATAAAGGTTATTAGCACTTACTATGAAGTTATAATAATCTGAATAGCTTGGTACTGGAGAATAGAGAGGTAATCGATGATTCTGAAAGAAAGTCCAGGAACTGAATCATATGTTTATAAGGCTTTAGTACTGGTAAAGATAGAATCAAACCGGCAGGGAAAAAAAGGATTGTGTAGTAACTGGTATAGGACATCTGGATAACAATAAAAAAGGATTCCAACTCTCACACTATACAATAAAATAAATTCTGGATGAATTAAAGACTAAAATCTAAAAAATGAAGCCACAACAATTACAAAAGAAAACAGAAAACACACGTTACATAATATTGGGTGGAAATGCCTTTCTAAGCATAACACCTAAAAGCAGAAGCCACACAGTAAAAGACTGATAGCTGCAAGCATGTAAAATTTTAGTTTTAGTATACAAAAATACAATAATTAAACAAACTGAGGAAACACTGTCAAAATATTACAGACAAAGGGCCAGTTTCTTTAATTTATGAACCACTTTTAAATGTTAGAAAGAAAAGAGCCAACAGAAAAATTATGCAAAGGACAAAGACATGTAATTCATATAAGACCTAAAATGGGCTAATAAATATATGACAAAAATGTAACTTCCCTAAGACTCAAAATCAAGGAAATAAAAATTAAAGCATAAATATTTTTTTTCACCTTTCAAAGTAGCTAAGAAAAATAAACAGATGCCCAATGTTGGCAGGCACACAAGAAAATAATCACTCTCATATTCTTCTAGAAGAATACAAATTATTATAATCTGTTTAGAGCACAATTTAATAGGAGTCAGTATACATATCCTCTTACCCACACATTTTATCTCTACCAATTTATTCTACAGGAACTAGCCATGCTATTTTTCTAGAATTTTTCAGTTTGTTAACAGGCAAGCATGAGTTCTTAACCAAAACTCTTGAGAACGAGCTTTGGGGGCTCATGAATCTACTGACTAGTATGAGATTATTTATGCATATGTATATGTACATGTGTGAATTTTTCTGGGAAGATCACTTATAGCTTTCATTCACTTCTCAAGAGGTTTGGTGACCTCAAAAAGTTTAAGTGTCCTTCACAATAGGTTTAACTGCTTTTTACTACATTAATATTTCATAAGTAGATATAAACGTTTTTGCTATTGTTCCATTTGGATATTTTGATTTTATAACTAGAAATGTTACCCATAACATCTGCCACTGGGTGGTACTTAGATTTCTCTGAAAAGGTATCTTTCAAATTGTACTATATGCTTAAAAAAAGATTTGATTAAAATGTTTTATAATATCTCAAGCAGTCTTTAATTAAAATATGTGGGTTTTTTTTATTTTTAAGAGACAGGGTCTTATTCTGTCACCCAGGCATGAGTGCCGTGGTGTGATTATAACTCACGGTACCCTCAAACTCCCAAGCTCAAGTGATCTTCCCATCTCAATCTCTCAAGCAGCAACAACTACAGGTGCACACCACTATGTCCAGGTAATTTTTTTTCTTTTTTTAGTAGAGATGAGATCTCACCATGTTGCCCAGGCTATTCTTGTGCTCCTGGGCCCAAGCAATTCTCCTGTCTCAGCCTCCTAAAGTGTTGGAATTACAGGCACGAGCCACCGTGCCCAGCCTGCTGTCAATTTGAAAACTTTTTATTCTGAAATACCTATAAATTCATGGTAAATTTCAAAAAGCGTACTCAGAGGTCCCACGTACCCTTCACTGTTTCCCCTAATAGTAACATCTTGCACAGTACATATCAAAACCAGAATATTGGCAATGGTACAATTCAGAGCTTATTCATATTTCCAGTTGTATATGCGTGTTTGCATTTGTAGTTCTGTGCAATTTTCCACATGTACAGATTCATGTACCCACCAGTACAATCAACATACTGAACTATCCCATGGCTACAAGGGTTCCTCTTGCTCTCCCTTTATAGGCATACCCATCCCCCAAATCACCCAAATCCTTAACCTCTGGCAACCACTAATCTGTTATCTATCTTCATAATTTTTATAATTTCAAGAATGTTATATAAATAAAGTCACAAAGTATGTCACTTTTTGAGATTGGCTTCTTTCACTCAGCATGATTCCCTTGAGATCCATCAGAGTTGCTGTGTGTATCAATAGTTCATTACTCCTTTTTACTGTGGAGACATATTCTGTAATATGAACGTATGATAGTTTGTTTAACCATTCACTTACCAAAGGATGTCTGGGTTGTTTCTATTTTTTGGCTAATACAAATAAAGTTACAGTGAACATTGTGGACAGGTTTCTGTATAAACCTAAGTTTTCATTTCTCTGAGATAAATGTCCAGGAGCACAACTGCTGGGCCGTATTATAGTTACATGCTTTTAATTGACAAGTAAAAATTGTATATATTTATGGTATGCAACATGATGTGATGGCTTGCTATGTGTACACTGTGGAATGGCTAAATCAAGCTGCTTAACACATGCATTACTTTACATGCTTATTTTTTGTGGTGAGGACACTTAAAATCTACTCTCTTAGCAATTTGCAAGTATACAATATATCATTAACTATAGTCACCATGAAATACAAAAGATATATTGAACTTATTTCTCCTAACTGAAATTGTGTATGCTCACAACCCCCAATCCTAACCCCATTCCCCTGCCTTTGGTAAGTACCATTTTACTGTTTCTATGAGTTCGACTTTTTTAGATTCCACATATAAGGGCTTGTGGTTTTTCTTTCTGCGCCTGGCTTATTTCATTTAAAATAATGTCTTTCAGGTTCATCTATGTTGTTGCAAATGGCAGGATTTCCTCTATTATAAAGGCTGAATAGTAAGTATTCCCATTCAGTAGATAAACTGCATATTCTTTATCTATTCATTCATTAACGGACACTTCAGTTGATTCTGTGGCTTGGCTATTGTGAATGCTGCAGCAGTGAACATGGGCATGCAGATATCTCTTCAGCTGATATACTGATTTCATATCCTTTGAATATATACCTAGTAGTGGGATTGCTGATAGTTCTTTTTAACTTTTTGAGGAATCTCCATATTGTTTTCCATAACAGCTACACTAACTTACATTCCCCTCAGCAGTGTATTGCGGTTCCCCTTTTCTCCACATCTTTACCAGCACTTGTTATTTTCTGTGTTTTGATAGTAGCCATCCTATTGGGTGTGAGGTGGTATCTCACTGTGGTTTTAAATTGCATTTCCCTGATGAGTCGTGATGTTGAGCATTTTTGCATATACCTGTTGATCATTTATATGTTTTCTTTTGAGAAATGTATGTTTGGGTCCTTTGCTCATTTTTAAAATTAGGTTGTTTTCTTGCCATTTAGTTGAGTTCCTTATATTTGGAATATTAAGCCCTTATCAGATATATGGTTTGCAAATATTTTCTCCCATTCCACAGCTAGCTTGTCTTTTTACTCTGTTGACTGTTTCCTTGGTGGTCTAGAAGCTTTTTAGTTTGATGTAATTTCATTGTTTATTTTTGCTTTTGTTGCCTGTCCTTTTAGAGTCACATCCGAAAAAATCATTCAAAATGTATTGCTGAAATGTAGGCACACAAACAGGGAAACAATGATACTTCTGTCAT
Source organism: Cebus imitator (assembly GCF_001604975.1). Classification (NCBI taxonomy): domain Eukaryota; kingdom Metazoa; phylum Chordata; class Mammalia; order Primates; family Cebidae; genus Cebus; species Cebus imitator. The sequence goes on along the minus strand of NW_016107464.1, from coordinate 4,908,375 downwards.
ACACTGGATTCAACTAGCGCTTTGGGTCAAGAGCTGTGTTTAAACTATGTATTTTCTAGACCTTATCAAAATTACAATAACTAATCATAAATAACATTAAATGTATACTATTATAAAAATAGTTTAGAGTTATTTTATTAAAAATTCTGTAATATAAAAAATTTGTATCAGTTATATCTTTTTTAAAAAAAAAAATCCTTCCTACATATTCAGTATCTGGGGGAAAAGTTCCTGGGGGAAAAATTATCTTTCACAAAACAGAACTTTTGAACACTGATTTAAAGGAATAGAATACAACAAAATTTGTTTTTAAAAGGCACAAGTAGGATGGAAGAATGTGATCTTGATACATCTACATCAGGGGTCCGCAACCTTTTTCTGTAAAGGGTCCATCAGTTCATTTTTGGCTTTGTAGGCCATCTAGTCTCTGTACAACTACTCACTTCTGCCACTATTTTGCAAAAGCACCCAGAGGCATATGCAAACAAAGTAAAATGGCCATGTTCCAATAAAACCTAGTTTACCAAAACAGGCAGTGGGCCTGATGTGGCCCATGGATTGTAGTTTGCCACCCTCTGAGCTACCTTATAAAACCATAGTTTTGAGCCAGAAAGAAACTTTGAGATCATTTAGTTTAACATTTTCTTTGGACAAATATAAGTCTTAGTTTGGGCACTGCCATTCACTAGTCAGGTAAAATAAGCTATTTCATCTTTTGGGTCCAAATGATGAAATAACTTATTTCATCTTTTGTGAATGGCAGCACCCAAACTAAGACTTACAGGTTGTTTTATTACAGCGAGTCCAGTATTCTGCTGCATGGATATCTGATGCTACTAAATAATTATGGGCATGATACTTGCAACAGAGTGGAGTGAGTAAAACTCCATCAGGCTTTACTGAAACCTACAAAATTAATTGTTAAAAAAAGGTTTTCTGAAAAAGTTCTTAGTATATTGAAATAGTATCTCAGAACAATTCGTGAGAGCTTTTGAATGAACTTTACAAGGAAAGATTGACAACAATGCAGATAAAATATTCTAGAGATGCACTTAGAGAATGATGTTCAGGTAGCTAGGAAAAGTGAACTCAACTGGTAATGATGCATGTCTCTACTACACATGAACTTAAACAGAAAGTGCTTCTTTCTTAACCTGAACGTACATTTTAAACACTCTTTTACCCCAAATTCACCAACTTTCTGTTAGTCAAAAGCCAAATACCTGTTGTTGGTGGACATGGTCACATGCCTTTGCATTGGAATGCCTTTGAATGCTTCATTTCCAAGAGTTGCGTGTAATGTATAAGGAGACGTTTCAGCATCAGACTTAACTCCAGCAGAGTTTCCTTTGTCTCTTAATAGTGGTGGATTAGGTTTTTTGCCAATAGAAAAATTTGAAGCAAATCCTGGTTGTCTGAGGGTTGCTTTCGGCTTTCCTATGAAGTTAGGAATACATAATAAAATCAATTAGCATCCTCAAACCCCATTTTCATTATGACACTCCCCTGACCAGATGTTTTCTGTGGGTATCTATTCTCAGAACAGTTTCTAAGAAAACAAGGAGGTTGCCACTGGAGGGCTGGTCCATAGGAAAAGAATAGATTGGTGAGTATTTAGCAGATAAGGTTCTTCATCCATCAGACTGGTCAGGAAGTTCTGCTACTCACCAGCTGAACACTTCAGTGGCAGCCACCTCATGATCTTGCAAATACAGCACACTCAGCTATATCTTGGTCCTCCCATCTCTTCCCCATAAATCCCAATTCTACCCATCGTTTGAGGTCTGGACTCAAGTCTCCCCTTTGCCATTTTCATTCAAAATTGTTGCTCCGTTGTCCTAAATGCTCACTGTGGCATTTAGTCATCTACTGTTTTGTATTATCATTGAACCATTTCACCGGAATTTAGTTTTAGAACTGATTATAAGCTCCTTGAGATAATTGTTTGGTAAACACAGGCTGAGTTGTCTATAACATTTTTGTGTAATACATAATTCATGTATTTCTGAAACTAGAGTTTTTCTACCAAAAGACATGATTTGTCAAATGAGACATTAAATCATAAGTTCTTGGTGCAGCCAACATTCTGGACAAGGCATTCCTTCAAATAAGCTAAAAAAATAAAAAATAAACCACACATTACCATAACAAGCACAACTAAAATCTGTTCTATCTCCCACTGTGTAATTACTTCACTTAGCAAGTCATGCGCATCACGTTCACTTAAGAATTTCAAATGGAAATGCTAGCTTCAGGATTTTTCTCCTGACATATGAATGTTAACAGATATCGGTATTTATCATAATCCAAACAACACTTCCACAATTCCCTGTGACAATATATTTGTAGACAGGCCTAAAAATTTTAACATATAAAAAGCTCCTACCTTCTAGAAAAAATGGCATGGTTTTCTTCACTCTCATCTGACAATTAACTTGACGCCCGGTTTTCCTTTTAGAACTCCTCTGACGAGCCACAAGCTGAGCGATTCTTGCAGTTTCTGTGCAGGCCATGGCATAGCAGGTAATCTATTCATGAGAGGCAGGGTGAGAGGAGAAACATTTCTCAGATTCTGTGTTGCCTAGAGGCCAATTCTTAAAAGTGGATCTTAATGAGCCTACACATCCCAAGTCAAGCTGTATGCAAATATTCATGTGTCTCACTCCTTGATAAAGCTAGAAGAAAATTATATTTCTGCAAGAGGAATCGAGCATAGTCTAGTACGCCGGATCATCTTTCCCCAAGCTGAAAATTTCATTTATTTTTGAAATAGGTATTAAGCATCTACAATGTTAGGTGCTATGAGATTACCAAATGAACCAAAAGCAACCTATGATCTGACATATAATATCATATAATCTGTGAGGTACATTTCATTCACACTTTACACATGGGAAAGCAGAGGCTCAGGAAAGTTAAGCAGCCTTCCAAGTAACATGGCAAGTCTCTTTGAGTCCCAAGTGTGTACTCATAACTACTACGGTGAATACAAGACTTACTAAATCCTTCTCTTGCCTCTGCAATGGATCTGCTGGTTGACTCTGGACAAATCTAAGTATTTTCAGCTATAAAACAGGTCTGGTTTAGACCTGTTTTTTTCAAACTGTGTTCATGGGAGCCATAGAGTTCCATGGAGAGGCCTCAAGGGGCTGCCACTGGCAGGGGCATGAGAGCAAGGTAGGGCAAGCAGGGTCTCCAGAGCTTATACATCTCTCAAAACACTGCAGCTCAGCTCTGTATCTTTAAGAAAAATACTGGTATGATATGATATTGAAAAAACATCTGAAGTATAGAGTCTACTGGGACAAGATGATCTCTAAAGACCTGTGTGGTTTTCATGCCCTTGACTCTAATTTGAAATCAAGGACAGGGAAACAATGAGGCTTTATATCACAAGCTAAAACATGTTCCTACTCTTTGGCCCAGTATTTCTATTTCTGAGACTATATTACAAGAGTATAATTTAAAAGAACAAATGTTACCTATCCTAGTATGTGCAATTGGGGTATTTTAATAGTTAAAACCTGGAAACATTTAAAATTTCCAAAACAGGGGAACAAAGAGTTGAGTAAATTACAGTATAGTAACTCTATGATGCATTATTAATTTATTAATTCATTCAGCTATTCATTCATTCATCCATTCAACACAGATTTATTAAGCCCCTCATCTTTAAGGAACTTATGAAGGAAAAAGAAAGAGGCAAAAAATTAAGTCAAGTGTTATAATGGATGTATTACAAGGTGCAAGTAAACAGAAAGGAGGACTTAAGTCTGTCTGGAAGGATCAGGGATGCCAAAGAATGTTTTATTAGCCATCTAACATTTAATTAATGTCTATCTCCTCCTTAGGAACATTATTAACTATAAGGTAAATTTCCCCTTTGACCACTTTCCTGCTCCTGGTTCCCTTGTCTTCCTCCACCACTGCCTCCTCCTCCCCCTCCCCCGCCAGAGAGAAACCATGATGTCAGGTTTTGGTGAGAAACATTCCAGACCTGTTCTACGTATTTACATATGTAAAAATACACCCAGGAAACTATAGTGTATAAGGGGGTACGGGTGTTTTTGTTTCTCTTTTGGATGGTGGTCTGTCCACATCTATCATACTGTACAGTGGTAGGTACCAAGAAGTGAAGCTGCTAGGTCACAGTGGAAGAGCAATGACAAATCAGCCTGCTACCACCAAATGCCTCATACTCTCTATAAACTGTTTTCTTCCAGAGAGGCAGAAGGATTTTAAATGACATAATAATATAGTCATATGGGTGTGAAGGAGAGGAAAAGAACAGAAGAGAAGAAAGAATGACAAGGAGGCCCTGGTAGTTACGGTGATGAAGGATTAGCTCGGGACTGACTAGGTCTAGATAGCAGGAATCAACACGATGAGAATTTAAACTGCCTGTTAGATCTGGTGATCAAGAGGTCATGAGTGACTTTGGCAAAAACATTTGTAACAGGTTTGTAAGGGGCAGGTATGATGTTTACGCACTCAAGGCCTCCAGTACAACTATTTTGTTTAGATGTTGACAATGGGTAAATAAATAGTTTTAATTTTGTGTGGTTAAAATCTTATGTTTACAATGAAAAGAATCTGAGGAATAAAACAAAAGACATAAGACTCTAGGCCATGCTTTAGATGCTGTTTTCTCTGTCGCTACCAATCTCAAACAACTAAGCTAGTGCTTTGGCTTAGACTAGCTAAGTCTAAGCCAAAGTCTAATCTCACAGACAGGAGATTGGAAGTGCCAGACAGGCAATTATGAACTGGTTTGATTCTTCTGACAAGCACAATTGCCCTCTTACCTCTCCAGATCTACTAGTCTCTATCCTGACCACTGCTGGCACACTTCTCAGATAGGCTTCTAGTGTAGGGAAACCTAGCTGTTTGAAGGGGATCCAGTCTCCAGTCAAGGATCTGTACTCTCCTTGGAGCCGGGGTAATGCTACTCCATTCTTATGAGACTGCAGAACAGCTCGCAGCATCTTTGAAACCAGATCTCCTTCCAGCATCTTTGCCTATAAGAACAACAGTAGAAGGTTACTATAATATGGTTCATTAGTCTGTGAATTCAAATAGATTTTCAGAGCTGAAGCTTGTTACTTTATAAATTATTACTGCATACTTCCTGTGCAATTACAATATGGGGAAACAACTGACACAGAAGAGAAAAGCAGAAATACTATGAGAATGCAGGGGAAAGTCAGAAAGGCACAAGACCAGCCTGGGGAGGGGAGATATCAGGGAATGTTCCCAGATGTGAGGAAGCCTGAACGGAGTCCTGAAGAGCAAGATGGAATCACCCAACAAGGAATAAGAGGGTGGGCTGTGGGGCTGGGAGAGGTATCAGCCCAAGAAAGGGAACAGGATGTATGAGTGCACAGAGGTGAGAAAGACGCACACGGTGTGTTCCAAAAATTCCAGGAAGTTAGGTGGCTGGACATGACTGAACAAAGACTCCAAGCTGAGGGCTGAGAGGGCCAGGGAGGGCAGACCCTGAAACTACTATATTATGCTAATGTTTGCATTTCTGCAAAAAGTAATGTGGGGTCTTAGAGGGATTTTAAATAGGGAAACAAAATGATCAGCTCTGTATTTTAGAAAGATCACTATAAATGGGAAGGAAGATTACCAAGTTGTCAGAATTCTGGAAATGTGGAAGATCACAAAAACGGGTCTTAGGGATAAAGAAAAAATCAATTTGAGAGGTAATTAGGACGTGGAATCAACAGGAATTGGTTAATTGGTTTGGATGAGGAGGAGGGCTCCAATGTTTCCAGCTTAGAAGCATAACAGAGAGTAATGACCCACACTGAGGTGAAATAAAAGCAAGTTTGCAAGAGAGGAAGAGGTGGATTCATTTTGGGCACAGGGAGGTTGGAATGCTTAGACAATAGCTATGTTGATATATTCACTAGGAAATTAGGTTAGAAGTCTAAGCTGGTCATAGATTTGTTGGTCTTTGACTATATAGTGTATTTGACATCCAGGGAGTAAAAAACAAGGTTACAGATGGACCTCTGTAAAAGGCTATCATTCAAGAAATGGAGAGAGAAAGAAGAATCTATAAAAGGCTAAGAAAAAGGGGCCAGAGAGATGGAAGAAACAGAAGCAGAGTTACAGTGCCATATGAAAAAAAAAGAAGGAAAGAATCATTTCCTTTAGACTAATGATTACATCTAGTTGTAGTTTTGCAGAGAAAAAATATAGACAAATTCAGGAGATACATTCAGAGACTGTACAGATACATACTAAGAGATACATTCAGAGAATAAGTAGCCTGGAAAAAATAGTTTATCCTTTTATTAAAGGAAAGAGGAAGGCAAACCATGGACAATTTGTTACTTTTCCTTCAATGGCGCTGTTCAATAGAACTTTCTGTGATGATGGAAATGTTTTATATTATTGCAATGTCCACAATGTCCACATATGGCTCTGGGCCCTTAAAATATGGCCAGGATGACTGAGGAACTAAAATTTTACCTTAAATTAAATGTGGCCATTGGCTACTATACTGGACAGCAGAGAATTCTAGACAAATATCCATTTTCTTTCTCTGGCTTAGAAAACAGAAATGAAGAATGAGAGACAATTTTATCAATTCTATCATTTGTCCAACTTAAAAAGAAAACAAAATATCAGCCTGTTTGTCCTGTTATTAATTATAAATATAATATTCAAGTGACAGCAAGGTTTAAATAGCAAATGAAAATCTATATAGTCATGTGCACACTTAACAGTGTTTTAGTTAACAACGGACTGCATATATAAAAGGGGTTCTATAAGATCATAATGCAGCTGAAAAAAATCCTGTGGCCTAGTAATATCTTGAAGATCCTTGCCTTGTATAGGACGAGGCTAATGTGTAAGATTTTATCTTCATTCCTCAAGGACCTAGAAATAGAAATTCCATTTGACCCAGCAATCCCATTACTGGGTATATATCCAAAGGATTATAAATCGTTCTACTATAAGGACACGTGCACACGAATGTTCATTGCAGAACTGTTTACAATAGCAAAGACCTGGAACCAACCCAAATGCCCATTGATGATAGACTGGACAGGGAAAATGTGGCACATATACACCATGGAATATTATGCAGCCATCAAAAATGATGAGTTTGTGTCCTTTGTAGGGACATGGATGAACCTGGAAACCATCATTCTCAGCAAACTGACAGAAGAACAGAAGATCAAACACCGCATGTTCTCACTCATAGGCAGGTGTTGAACAATGAGAACACATGGACACAGGGAGGGGAGCACTATACACTGGGGTCAGTTGGGGGGAAATAGGGGAGGGACGGTGGGGGGTGGGGAGTTGGGGATAGATAGCAAGGGGAGAGATGAGAGACGTAGGTGATGGGGAAGAAGGCAGCAAATCACACTGCCACATGTGTACCTATGCAACAATCTTGCATGTTCTTCACATGTACCCCAAAACCTAAAATGCAATAAAATAAATGGAAAAAAAAATCTATTAAACTGTTAAATTGAAAAAAAAAAAAGATTTTAGCTTCGTTTTTAATTTAAAAAGTTTAAAAAGTAAAAGAGGCCAGATGCATGGGGCTCACATCTGTAGTCCCAACGCTTTGGGAGGCCAAGATGGGCAGAATCACTTGAGCCCAGATGTTCAAGACCAGCCTGAGCAACACAGTGAAACCCTACCTCCACAAAAAATATAAAAATTAGCTAGGTGTGGCAGCGTATGTCTGTAGTCCCAGCTACTCAGGAGGCTGAGGTGGGAGAATCACTTGAGCCCAGGAGGTCAAGGATGAAATGAGCCAAGATCACAACACTGCACTCCAGCCGGGGTGACAGAATGACACTTGTGTCAAAATAATAATAATAATAAAAAGTAAAAGAAATGAAAACTTTTAATAAATTTAGTGTTGCCCAAGTGTAGTGTTTATAAGTCTACAGTAGTGTGCGGTAATGTCCTAGGCCTTCACATGCATTCACCATTCACTCACTGACTTGCCGAGAGCAACTTCCAGTTTTGCAAGCTCCATTCATAGTAAGTGACTTATATAGGTAGGCCATTTTTTGCTTTATATACCAATGTTTACTCTGGTGCAGGTTTATAGCCTAGGAGCAACAGGCTACACCATATAGCCCAGGCGTGTTAGGAGGCTCTACTGTCTAGGTTTGTAAGTCCACTCTATAATGTTTGCACAACAATAAAATTGCCTAACAATGCATTTCTCAGAACATATCCCTGTCATTAGGCAATGTATGACTGTATGCCTTATGTACTTTCCATTACTAAACATTAACTCTTTTCAAATTACTACCACCAGGACCAATAACATTTAATTAATACTATAAACTACAAAAGCCCTATATTAGGTCTGTATTCTTATCCTTTTTATAGATGATAGGTACACACACAGATGTGTGTGTGTGTATAGTCATGTGTCACTTAAAAATCAGGATACATTCTGACAAATGCATCGTTAGGTAATTTAGTTATTGTACAAACATTATTAAGTGGACTTGCAAGCCTAGATAGTATAGCCTACTACACACCTAGTCAGTGGAGGTTGCAGTGAGCCAAAATCATGCCACTGCACTCCAGCCTGCGCAACAGAATTACTTCATCTCAAAAAATAAATATATATATATAAAAGAGCTAAACACTACCAACAAAAGTGACCTAATGATATTGACTGAGCACTCCACTCCAAAGACAGAAGAATACACATTCTTTTCAAGAGCACGAGACATTCACCAAAATAAAATATATTCTTGGACTCAAAGTGATATTTAAACAACTTTAAATAACTCATATTATAAAAAGTATACTCTGTGGACAGAACAAAATTAAATTACGTATCAGTAACAGAAAGATATATGAACAATCCCCATGTATTTGCAAGTTCAACAACATACTTCTAACCAAGAGTCAAAGAGAAAGCCCACCCCCAAAATTAGAAAAATCTTTTTAAATAAATGAAGACACAATATGTAAAAATCTGCTGGATGCAGTTATGTTAGAAAGAAGAAAAGTAGCAAATCAATGATCTAATCTCCTACTTTGAAAACAAAAAGAAATTTATATCAAAAGTAAGCAGAAGAAAGGAAATAAAGATAAGACCAGAAATCAATTCTGAAATGAGACAGATCAATAATGAAGCTTAAAAACAGGAGAGAAAAGAATCATGAAACTAAAACTAGTTCTTTAAAACCATCAATAAAATTGATAAACTCCTAGAAAGATAGAAAGAAATAGAAGGCACAAATTATCATAATGTAATTGAAAGAGTGGCCATCAATGCAGATCCTACAGATACTAAAAAGAGAATATGATAAAAGTTATGTCAATATGTTTGTAGCTTAGATGAAATTGATAAATTCACTGAAAGACACAAATGTCAAAGCTTACTCAGGAAGAAATAAATAACCCTCAAATATCTCTATCACTATTAGAGAAATTGAATTTACAGTCTAAAATTTTCACACAAAGAAAACTTGAAGCCCAGATTGCTTTACTGGCAAATTCTACCAAACATTTATGGAAGAATCAATACTACTCCTACAGACGCTTCCAGAAAATAAAGTGAAGAGAGCATTTCTGAACTCATTTTATGAGGCAAGCATTATGCTGATACCAAAACTAAACAAAGACACTACATGAAGTATAAATCATATCCCTCATGAACATAAATGCAAAAATTCTTAACAAAACATTAACAAATAAAATCCAACAACTAGTGAAAAAAATAAGACATAATAATCAGTTAAAGTTTATTCCAGGAATGCAAGTATGGTTCAATATTCATTAAGTCAATCAACAGAATTTACTACATCAACAGACTAAAGGAGACTAAACCATATAATCATATCAATAGGTGAAGAAAAGACAGTTAACAAAATTAAAAAAAAATTTATGATAAAAACTCTCAGAAAATTAGAATAAAATGGGAAGTCCTTAGCCTGACAAAGATCATCTGTGAAAAACCCACAGGTAACATCATTACTCACAGCTAAAGAGTAATGTCTCCCTAAGACTGGAAACAATGCAAGAATGTCCATCCTCAGCACTCCTATTCATTATCATAGTGGAGGTTCTAGCCAGCGCAATAAGGCTGATTTCAAGACTTACTATTAAACTATATTAGTCAAAATCATGTAATAGTATCAAAAGAACAACTGTATAGATCAATGGAACAGAATACGTAATCCAAAAATAAACCTATATATGATAAACTGATTTTTTTTTTTTTTTGAGACAGAGTATTGCTCTGTTGCCCAGGCTGGAGTGCAGTGGTACAATCTTGGTTCACTGCAACCTCTGCCTCCTGGGTTCAAGCAATTCTTGCATCTCAGCCTCCCGAGTAGCTGGAATTACAGGCATGTGCCACCACGCCTGGCTAATTTCTTTGTATTTTTGATATATACAGGGTTTTGCCACGTTGGCCAGGCTGGTCTCAAACTCCTGGCCTCATGTGATCCACCCACCTTAGCTTTCCAAAGTACTGGCATTACAGGTGTAAGCCACCACACCTAGCCTAGTAAACTGATTTTCAACAAAGATGCTAAGGAAATTCAATGAAGAAAGTTCAAAAAATAGTGCTAGCAAAGCTGGTCATCCACATGCAAATAATGAACTTCATGCTGTATACAAAAAATTAACTCAAAATAAATCATTAAGGTCCTAAATGAAAAGGCTAATACTGTAAAACTTCTAAAAAATACACAGGAGTAAATCTTTGTGGCCTTGGGTTAAGCAAAGACTTTTTAGAACCATAGAAGAAAAAATTGGCTGGGTATGGTGGCTCATGTCTGTAATTCCAGCACTTTGGGAGACAAAGGCAGATGGGTCACAGCCTGGTCAACATAGTGGATGCCAGCCTGGACAACATAGTGAGGTTCTATCTCCACACACACATATATACACAAACATACACACACACACACATACACACAAACATACACACACACAAACCAGACACAGTGGCACGTGCCTGTAGTCCCAGCTACTTGGGAGGCTGCAGTGAGCCGTGATGGTGTGACAGAGTGAGAACCTGTCTCAAAAAGAAAAAAGAAATTGACAAATTGGATCTCATCAAAACTTAAAATTTTTGCTCTTCCAAAAGCTGTTAAAAAATGAAAAGCCACAGCGAGTGAGAGATATTTTCATAACACACCTGGTAAAGTTGGTAGTCATCATATATAAACAATACTCAAAACTCAGTAATAAAACAAAGAGACGAATTTAAAATGTACAAAACACCTGAACACATATGTCGCTAAAGTAAAAATGAAGATGGCAAAAAAACAAATGGCAAGATGCTCAACAGCATTAGTTATTAGGGAAATGCAAATTAAATTCACAATGAAGTATCACTACACATCTATTAGAACGGTTCAATTTTTTAAAAAAGACAATTTGAAGTGTTGATGAGAATGCAGAGCATTTAGACCTCTCATACATTTCTGGTGGGCATGCAAACTAGTACCTTGGAAAACAGTTTGACAATTTTTCTTTTCTTTTTTTTGTTGAGATAGAGTCCAGCCCTGTGGCCCAGACTGGAGTGCAGTGGTGCAATCTGGGCTCACTACAACCTCTGCCACTCAGACTCAAGCAATTCTCCTGTCTCAGCCTCCCGAGTTGCTGGGACTACAGGCGCACACCACCACACCCGGCTAATTTCTTTGTATTTTTAGTAGAGACGGGGTTTCACTGTATTGGTCAGGTTGATCTCAAACTCCTGACCTCAGGTGATCCGCCCGCCTTGGCCTCCCAAAGTGCTGGGACTACAGATGTGAGCCACCACGTCGAGTCAGTCTGACAATTTCTTACAAAGTAAAGCATAATCCTACAATCCACTCCTACTAATTGCCCAAGAGAAATGACATACATCCACACAGAAACTTGTACATGTATATAACAGCATTATTTATAACTGCTCTCAAACTGGAAAAAATCCAAATGTCTACCAAAAGGTGAGTGGATAAACCAATCTATAGAGCCATACAGTGGAATACTATTCAGTAATTGGAACAAACTGTTGATACATAAAACATGTATGACTCTCATATTATGCTAAAGGAAAAAGCCAGACACAAAAGGCTACATACTATATGATTCTATTTATGTGTGGAAAAGGCAAAACTATAGGCACAGAAATTAAATCAGTGGTTGCCAAGGGCTAGGGATGAGGGGAGGAATTGACTATAAAAAGGGATTTTTATTGCATATGAAGCGTATCTTTAAACTGCACCCCCCTCCACACACACAAAAAAACACCAAAACCAAAAACAATAAAACAGTTCCTTCAAGTTGTGCTTCTCTGTAGTCAACCCTCTCTGGATCATACACATACTGCCCTGACTCCTGGCAACTACCGCTTTGCTTTCTGTCACTATGAATTATTTTTGCCTAGTGCTTTGTGTTTCATCTATTTTGCTGCATTTAACACCAGTTCATTTCTTTTTATTGATGAGTAGCATTCCACTGTATGGATATACTACAATTTGTTTATCCATTCAAATGCTGACACACATTTGGGTTGCATCCAATTTTGAGACATTATAAATAAAGTTGCCTTGACCATTCATGTACAAGTGTTTAGATGGGCATACGTTTTTATTTCTCGTATGTAAATTCTGAGAAATGGCTTTTCTAAAAGTTTAACATCCATAATAATTCTGGGAGTCTATTAGCCTCAACCTATAGATGTGAAACCAAGGTTCAGAAGTTAAATAATTAAGATATCACAGGATGTAGATAAGCTAGGGTTTCAGTCCAGATCTGTTTGATGCCAAAGGCCACATTTTTTTCCATTATATCACCCTGTGTACTGGTACTGGGAACAACACCCAACAAACCCTGATGAATTAAGAACAGGAGACAAGACAGGAAAGAAAGAGTAAGCAGAGTATAAAGGAAAAATATAGTGGTGTGAAATCCACAGCAGACTTGACTAAGTCACAGGGATGGTGTGGATTCCAAGACAATGGAACAGCTGGAGATACTCTAAAACTAAATAGAAATTCATGGCAGAGACAGAGAACAACTGCAGAGTCTGTGCACCTCCACTACCTCTGAAGTCTACACTTGAATGAGTGCCAGGGAGCAGGAAAGAGGATGGCTCTGGGACCTATATTTCATGGTTTCCAGATGTTAATGCTAACGTACAAATTTTGGCTCCTGAATAGTAAACTCCTGATGACACAGAAAATACTTTAACAAGGGTTCATGACTCACCAGTCAAAGATCACTGAACTACTATACAGTTATTTCCACAGCAGTGGAAACCACAGTGAAGGCTGGCCAAGTTTTAATTTACAAGAGGACATACTAAAGCATCACTTGCTTACTCTTCAGTGCCAACCCACCCTGACTATTCATTTCTGATCTCACCTTCCCCATCTACATACTCTTCTTCCCTTCAAAATCCAGTTCCTCCCAGCAGTTCATCTAGAGCTCTTCTGAGTGAAACTGGGCTTTGCATCTTTGTGTATCTGTATGCCTAAGTGGGCCTTGGCTATCAATTACATATACAGTGCATGTAGATATAATGTCAGGTGGTTAGCGTGCATCCAGGGAAAATATCCACCTGGGTGTGACCAGTGTAAATGAATCAAATTAGGCTATTCAATATATCTGACTCCTCCCTGGCCAGACTACTTTATATTCCCCTGCCACAGTTACAGTAAGAGGGCCTTACCCTTTGCCTTGAGAGTTTCCATGGTCTTCTCCTTCCCTTCTTTTTGGAAAGAGCATCTGCTCCACTGCCACCTCCCCTCTGTGGTCTACTTCTCCTCAGCTACATTAGGAGTGGACAGCAATCAATTTATGGGGGAAAATGTCTGATAAATGCATTTTATGAATGGTTGTCCTATTACTAAAACCTAACAGAACACTGTGATGCAGATTTGAAAGGGCAGGCCCAGCCCTGTCTTAGAGTCTAATCAGAGGCTTGTTCCACAGGCTGCCCTCTGCAAAAGCCTTCTACTCCTTCGACCCACGCGAGAACCATTTTAGACCACTGTCCCTGAAATGCCCCCTCTATATTCCTTATTTCTGCTCTGAAACAGCTGCCAGCAGGGATCACCCAAAAAGGGCACTTAACAATCTTTTTTAAGGTGCAGCATTTGGGGACAGTCTTCCCCTCACTCCTACCCATGACCTGTTTAACGGCCACAGAGTAGAGTGAGGTAGGAACCTTTGGCTAATGCTTGCTTCTCTAGTCCCACCCTCTTTAAAGGTGTCTTCTCCTTTACATGGTAGATGTTTTGTGATCTCTATCCTAATTGTTCTATCCTTTGCCCCAAGATACTCGGATATGATTCAAGTACAAGGTATGTAGCACTTTGGGAGGCCAAGGTGGGCAGAGCACCCAAGGTCGGGAGTTCAAGACCAGCCTGACCAACATGGAGAAACCTTGTTTCTACTAAAAATACAAAAAATTAGCCGAGCATGGTGGCACATGCCTATTATCCCAGCTACTTGGGAGGCTAAGGCAGGAGAATCGCTTGAACCTGGGGGGCAGAGGTTGCGGTGAGCTGAGATTGCGCCATTGCACTCCAGCCTGGGCAACAAGAGCAAAACTCAAAAAACAAAAAAAGGGAGAAACTAATAAGAAAATTAAATAAAATAGCAATGCGAATCTGCACGGCACAGAAGTGCTCATCCTCATTTTTCACTTTTCCCACCCTATCCAACCTCACATTTACCCACCTTGGTTTCTTGGCATTGTCCAACTGTTTTTCTAAGTGATGCTTCTCAATCTGACCTGAGAGACGCTTATGTCACACACATACTTCCTACTTTCACCCCCTTTTTAATGCACATATTATCACACTTAAAATCCACTTTAAAATATTTCTTTCAACAGTAAAGTTGCTAACATCTGGCTATTGATATATTTTGATCTGGTTTTGGGGGAAGGGCAGGGGATTGCAGAAGATTGTGCCTGAGCCTCCCCAAGCTTAATGCCACTGCTCACTCATTTTCCTGGGAAAAGCCCCTTCTCCTGGGCCTCAGTCTCCTCGTCTGTAAGATGAAGGGGATCAGTATTAGTAGTTCTTAATCCTCCCCCAAGCAATGTGATACATAAAGATGGAAGGCGGATGTCTACAATTCTTTCACTCTTCACCACCTCCACAGCAGTTGCCCTAACCCATGCCAGCAACATCTCTTTCCTGGAGCAGAGCAGCTGGGCTCTTAGCCGGGCTCTCTGCTTCCACTTCACCTCCTACAATCTATTCTCCACACATCAGCCTGAATGATCCTTTCATATGATACATACTATCATATCATGTCACTTAAAACCCTCTAATGCTTTCTGTGTCACTCAGACAAAAAGCCAAGTCCTAAAGAGCCAAAAAGGGCCCTATATAACCTGCAACTCCCACTTCTCTGATCTAAATTCTCTCTTCTCTTTATTTTCACTCACCCATTCTGGGCTCCATGCTTTTCTTTGAACGTGCCTGGGATTGCCTCACGACAGGGCTTTTGCACTTGCCATTTCCTCTACCTGGGACATCCTGACTCCAGGCGTACATGTGGCTCACAGCCTCACCTCCTTCGGCTACAGTATTTGCTCAAATGTCACCCCCACAGTAAGGCCTTCTCTGGCCACCCTATCAAAGTCAAAACTGAGATGCCAGCTCCCCTGATTTTTTTCTTGGCACTTAACACCATCCAATATTTTCTTCATTTAATGTTTTTGTCTTTCTTCCCAACTTGAATGCAAGCTCCGTCAAGGCAAGGATTTGTGTCTGTTTTGTTCACTCCTAAATCCCTAATGCCTAGCCCACAAGAGCTCAATAAATATTTGCTGAATGAATGAGAAATTCTCCATCTACCTAACAGTACTCCTTTTCTCTGCTACTCACTAAAATACAGCATAAATGAGCCATTAAAGGCATAACTCTGAATCCAGTATAAGTTACTAAAAAGTTATCTGCACATTTGAACAATTCTTATAAAATGAATGAGATAGCCAATCGCAACATCAAACTGTGACTGAGGATCAAGTAGATTATTTCTGAGTCTGTCCGCTCTGTGCCGGATTAGGCCCCGTCAAGGCCGCAACATGATTGCAAGGAGTCCACATATCCTGATGAGCAGCAGGCATGGCTTGAATATTTGTAAATGTTTCACATGTACTTACAGTCCTCTTTTTCAAAGAGTATGCAGATACCATTGGGATCCACCACACAAACTGATACTAAATTCACAATAGCTTTTGGTAGTTACATAGTTAATAGGCCAATGGATACTACAAGTACAACCACTAGTGTATGAGGTTTCACAAAATTTTTCTAAAGTTCTAGAAAATGGCCTCATACTTAAGGAGACACTTGACCACATGGTTGCAATCTGTAAATTAAGTTCCCTCTCCTGCCTGCTTTTTTAAGGTACGCTATCTTTCATGGAAGACTATAACTCTCTATTTGCAAACAACTTTTTGAAGGGAAGGGGAATCCCTTGGACTATAAAAGACTGTGGGTCTCAAAGCTAGTGAGAAGCAGTTAAATGTAGTAAAACCTAGAAGACGAAATGTGATTATATTCAAATGCATGTCTTGCCAGTCTGATGCACAATTCTCACAATAGCAAAGTCACTTTAGGCAGTGAACGAAAAAGAAAGTGTAAGCTTTTAAAAAATCATTATTTTCTAATCTATATCACTTTTAAAATGCTCTCAGTTTTGTTACTTCGGTCGTGATGACTTTTTTTGAGACTTTTGGAAGATGGGAATTATACTCTCAAGGTATATAGGAATACTTCATTCTACCTATAAAAAATAAAGTTTAATATCTTAGACATCTATCCATTAAAAGCATAAAAGAAAGCATATCATGGGAATTTCAACTATTAGTGTCCCAAAGGCAAACTTTTAGGTATCCCCCAGAACAAACTAAGTCCGGAAGTCTTTCTAAAGTGGCTCCTCAAAATTTTAGAGTTGCCATTTGTATCTTTCAGCTCTCTTCCTCTTCCCCCCTCATTTCTGTTCTCTAAAAGTACTGTGATAAATACGTTTTGGAGAATTCATGTTATTTTTATTTTGTGAATCTGAGAATGTTGTGCAAGCCCAGGTGACCACAAGTTAGGCTATGCTGGAGAAATGAAGTTGTCCATCTTCTGTTTTAGATCATGGAGTCTCAGGTTAAAATTCCCAAGAGCTTCCCTAGTCAATATGGGGGCTACTTGAGCTAAACAAGACTCCTGAGCACAGAGTAAAATGGAAGTGGGTCTGGGGAATTATTGGATTATACCACTTTTAATTTCAAAAACTGGCCAAAGTTAGCTAGCAAAGACCACAGTCATGGAGAAACTGGCCATGACAGACTGCATTTGATCTTTACTTCCCTCCTGTCACTGTTTTTCTCCTCCTGGTCTGTCTGAATAAAAGCATCAAAAGTGGAGTTATATGTGCTTTGCACAATACTTGACAGTCAGTAGTTACTAAATAAAAAGATTTTCCTAGAAGCATGGTGTCTATGAATATATGCACCCAATGGCTAAGAGTACAATAACACAAGCATTGGTATATTGAAGAAATAAATGTTTTGTATGGCATTAAATTTAAAATATCAGCATTTGCCCAGATTTTCTTACTTGCCTCATTAACACACTTACGAACTGGCAGGCTTGGTAAGAACACCACAGGCTCTCCTCCAAGATTTCTTATCTAACTTGCAGGCAAAAAGTCACATACTGCTTTGGCAAGGGTTTAGAAGCAGATTCCCTGCCACCACAATCCCACCATGTCCCTGGATCCTGCCTGGTTAGGAAAGCAACATGGGACAGTGGGCCCAACTCTGAATGGGGAACTGGGAGAAGCATGGAATACTAGTGGGCACCTTATCACTATCTCCTCCAAACTCTTCAGCTTAAAATCAAGAAACGGAGGCCCAAGGGAACTGTTCCAGCTCTCACATCTTTATGGCCAGAATCATAAGAACCCAGTTTCTGGTTTCCAAACTAGGACTTCCTTTCAGACAGTTGCTCCTAATGTATACAGTTGGCTTCTGAGGGTAAATTTTGACTCAGGAAACATGACAGCAACCTTGGGGCATGTTTAATGACTAGCCCTTAAGTGGCATAAAACAGGGAGCTGCCACGTTCTGATTTAAGGTTGTGGCACCCAAATCCAGAAGAATTGCAGAAGAATTGCTAACTGTTGCACCTGACATCTTTTTTATGCTTTTGTGCTTTTCTTTTTCTCTTTGCTTATACCCAATTAATTGTTAAGTATCCAAGATGCTAATAATGCGCACGAAGTGGGGCAGGGGGTTGGGGAAAGTGATGACAATCTTTAGGGAAACAAAATTTAAATAATTTAAGTGGCCTAAAATAATTCTCACTCTACTTCAAAACTACATTGTGTCAATTCACAGCTTTTCTCTTTACTATACCTGAAAATGGCCCGAGAAAGTCCTATTCTGAAGAACCTGGTTTTGGTGTATCCCAGATAAATGCCTTCTACCATTGATTGATCCTCCCTGGCTCAGTCATTTGCACGTTATCTGCTTCCTCTAGCTACTGTGTCAAAGGCCTTTAGCTGGGCTAGTCTGACTCCCTTCCTACGCTTTCTCTTCTCTAAGTTTCTCTTTGCCCAACTATTTCCAACTGTACTATTTGGTTCGTATTCCTTACCTCATTTTTCATGTCATGAATTTAAGTTGTCAAGTGGCACTAAATCTTAAAACAAATCTGAAGAATTATTAGGGTAAACTGAAAACACCAACTAATCTCTTAGCTTCTTTTGGTTATTCAATCTTGAAGTATTTGGATACCTCTTTAGGGCATATGCTTCTAATAACTAGCTGCCCTTCTCCTTGAAGACACTATTTTAGCAACAGCTGGGCCCTTAAAGTCCCATAATGTCTGTGCCAAAACATTTTAGGCATCATCTAGGCTAACTCAAACTCCTTATCTTACAAATCAATAAACTGAGCCTCAGAGGGAAGATTTTTTTCCTAAGATCTTTACCCAATAAATGATTTCTCATTTTGCAATACTTTTAAATGCTCTTTTCTTTCTAATGATAGTCTGCTTGCTACCACCTCAATTACTCCTTCACCAACTGGTTTTTAAAGGAAAGATGATGATTAATGCCCTCAAGTGATGGTGTACTTCCTTAAGAGGTTTTTAGGGAGTTACCTATTTTATTCTGTGATTTCAAGTTCCAAATTATTCATGCATTTTAACTGCATACCATGAATGTATGTAAGTAAGGGATTTCTGTAAGCATACATACTAGAGAACAAACCCTGAGATAATAAAGTGGCTTAGTAAGGAGTTTATGTCTTAATCCTAGCTCTGCTACTAACTACCTGTGACAAGTCACTTCAGGTCTCTTTTTTTTCACAAGGAAGATAAGAAAGGTGGGCAAGTGGCATGATTCTCAACTTTCCTTGGATTCATTCAAGGCTGAAATAAGGTCCAAAAATCTAATGAAAACCGAGTTTGCTTACTCACGACAAAGCTGCACAGGCTTTTTGCCAAGCTTACTTTGAAGTGACACTGGGCAGCTTGCGCTGATCAAGTTCTGATTGGCATATATACATCTTTTCAACTAAAATTGCAAACTTAATTATTTTTTGTTTGAAAGACAAAACTAAACACATTTGGCTCACAGGGAAATAATGACAAGAATGAAGCTTTCAAAAGTACAGAGGTGGGAGTGGAGGAGGAAAAAAGCGGGTTTGGCACAAGGAAACAGCAGTGCACATAAATATAAAATTTCACCAAGGAACTTCTGTGAAAGTGTCCAGATGCAAAGCACTCTATATCAAATCTTAATTCTTGAAAACAACACTTGACAAAGTAGGCACTCAGAGTTGGACTATAAAGTATTTTTTCTTTATATTCACAGTATGTATCCAACTAGATTATATTGCACAAAGAACTTAAAAGAGGGGTTCTTCAAGGAGTTTAAATCTCTTGATGCAAAATACAACAGTTCATTCAGCCATGTTCAACCTGTACACTTAAAGGGCATCAGCAGGGTGATTACCTTTGATTTTCAATCTACAGGGACTGAAATCCGAAGGCACTGCCAACTGCTGCCTCACAGCCTCACTGTGTAACTGCCAAAGAGGGAGGCTGTAGCCACCAAAGCACCCTGGATTGGGGCATAGGAGACGTGAGTTCTAATCCAGCTGGTCCCGGGTGCAATTCCCTACTCCCAGAGCAGTACTTTGCATGTAACTGATGCTCAATGAATGTCAACTGAGTGGAAATGCAAAAATATCCACCATGTGCCAATTTATATTATATAGGAAACATAAATTGTGTCCCTGCCCTCGAAAAACTAAAATACAATTATGTAAAACATGGACAGTTTGTTGGGAGGAAGACAGTGAATACTGCTTGGCAATTACTACGAGGCAAAGGATTTACAGTTGTTATCTTGAAAAAGCCTTGCAAAGTAAGTCAAACATTTCTATCTGACACATAGAAAACCAGCCTCAGAGAAAGTATATATTTGTTCAAGATCACACAACTTGTAAAATGAGAAGCGCAGATTTCAATCCAGGTCTGCAAAGTTCACATTATTCGCAGCATGCAACACATTCATATACATCAAGGCAGCCCAGGAAGAGACAGGGATTTGAGTCTAAGTTTTACTTCTGCCACTAAGCTGTTGCATATCTCTCGAGAGAGAACATTTGTTTGCATTTTTTTTTTTCCACCGGCACAACTGGAGAGCAGAGAGGTGTTGGGAGGAGGGTTAATGAACTAGATCTGTGGTTTTTTGGTTTGGTTGGCTTAGGCGGTTATCAGAATTCTTTTGGGCCAGGACTTGTTCTAATGTGGTTGTTTCCCCTCCCTGCTCTTAGAAATTATTTGGGAATGGTACCTTTAGCTATTAATGGAAATATATTATACCTCTCAAGCGAATGGGAGCAGAAAGAAGTGCCGGCTCCAAGCTCCCTCCTAGCAAGCTGAGGCTGAGAGTCTGACCCTGCTGAGCGGATGCTGCTGAAAGTTGAGAGACAACTTATTCACGGATCCATGCTTCCCTCCCAGTTGGGTGCTCTGTACCCACTGGATGCTCCCGGTTTGAGAGGAACGGGGATATGTGTCCTGCATTACTTGAGCGGCCTGCCTGGGCTCGTCTTCCGATTATAGAGACCTTCAAGAGAAGTTCGTGATGTAAAATACATGGGTTCAAATAGGGGACCGCGGACATCCCTCGCTGCGGGCGGCGGCTGCGGCCTGCCGCGCTGGTAGCGGGAACCACTTCCTGGTCCGCATCGCCCGCCCGCGTCCAAACCCCGCTGCTGCATTTTCCCCACCGCGCAGAGCCTCCGAAGCGGCAGAAGGGTCCGTCCGACTCCCGGGTGAATGTCCAGCCCGGCCCGGAGCGGGGTCCCTTTAGAGATTTAAAACACAACGCTCTGGAACTCCAACTCCCCCGGCGCCCAGCCCGATTCCCAGGCGTCGGGGCCGGGGCAAGCCCCTGCGGCTGCAGGGAAGAGGCCCCGAGCCTGTTAGAGCCCCGGCCCCGGCTGCGGTCCCGCCGGTGGCCCAGGTGCGCCGCGCCCGCCCGAAATCTCGTCCGACGTCGCTCGGCACCTGTCGCGCCCGGAGCCCGCAGAACCTGCGCTCACCTCGTTTCAGGGGCCCACGGCCCGTCCCCGCGCCTCAGGGCCCAGCTCCCGCTGCCGTCTCCACCACTGCCCCTGCCGCGGCCGCCGCCCACTTTCGGTTTCCCCGCACCGCCGGAGCCGCCCTGCGACTCGGGAATCACCTCAAGCCCCCGCCCCGCCCTGCTCGGCCCCGCCCCGCTTCGTCCCGCCCGGCCCCGCCCCGCTTCGAGGGCAACCCGGCCTCGGCTCTGCGCACGCGCGGGCGCCCCGGTCGCGTCGGCCCACGCTGGCGTCCGCGCGTGGGAAGGGAAACCGACGCCGCCTAGCGGTTTCTGCGCGTGCCCACGCACCGGCCGGCGGCGGAAGACGCCTGCGGGGAGGGGGCAGGAGCGCCTCCTGGTGGACTACGCAGGTACGCGCGGGCCGGGCCAGCTGGGACCCAGCGGGGGTGTGGGCGGCTGCTGCTATGGAGCTCACCCTCCTTCCAAACAGTTCAACTCCTGCACATTATTTTCTTCAACATCTGGAGCAGTTACTTTTTATTGCCCTAGACACCCACCCACCTTGTCCGCCCATATCCTTCGGGCCTTTCTCAAGCACCATCCTTTCAATGACGGTGGACACAGTCTCTAACATGTCAACCTCCTCCCTTGACATTCCCTATCCCCCTTCTCGGCCGTATTCCTCCTTAGCACCTATCTAGCACACTATATGTATTTTTACTTACGTTTTTATTGTCCGCTATCATCCTAAAATTAAAGCTCTGTGAGCAAAGGATTTTTGTTTGGTTCCTTAACCTATTCCCAGAGCCTAGGATAGTGCCTTGCACACATCAGCGATAAATATCTGTCAGATTTGTCCATTCATTCTAAAATTATTGAACACCTCATAAGTGAATATGTATTTCTTCTGCACATTAATTCCACCGACACGTATTGGGCACCTGCTTCAGCCCACATTGAACACTTCTCTGCATCATTTGATATGCATTTACTGAGAACCTGCTGCTGCTTCAACCAGTATTTTATTACAGCTTGACTGCAATGTATAAGACATACAATAAACTAAAGGTTTAAAATGTACAGTTTGATAAATTTTTCGTTCATATACCACTGTGAGACCATCACTGTAATATATCCATCACCCCCAAAAGTTGTATTATTTATTGTTTATAATTCTTATCTTTTGTCCCACCTTGTCCCTTGCCCCCTGAACTGTTCACCTGCTTTCTGGTGCTGTAGATTAGTTTGCTTTTTCTAGAGTGGTATATAAAACTTTTATATATGGAATCGTATGTACTACCCTTTTGGGGGGCTGTCTGGCTTCTTTTATTCAGCAAATTATGTTCATCCCTGTTGTTACATGTAGTAGTAGCTCATGTCTTTTTATTGCTGAGTGGTATTGTAGGGATGTACCAAACCTACCAGATGGCCCAGCACTTCTTTCCCAGGTATTTACCTAGGAGAAATGAAAGCATATGTCCACACAAACACCTGTACAAGAATGCTCGTAGAAATTTTGTTGATCTAGCCCCAAATGGAAAGAATACAAGCATCTGTCAGAAGGTGAATGGACAATCACCATTATTGAACACCAGCTGTTAAATAACAAATTTCCACAGAGTGTGGATAAGCCTGTGCCTGTAGAGCTTCTGATTCAGCAAAAAGGTGCAGTAGGCAATAAAAAGATAAATTGGAAGTAGATCTTGAAAACCTGATATCCAGTGCTCAGACATTTGGGTGTTTTCCCACAGGCAGTGGGGAATTGTTCAAGATTTTTGAACAGGGCTCTTCTTTAACACTGTTCTCTTTCATATCCCAGATCTGGTGTCTGACTAAGTTTACCTAAATGTCTCTCCTGAATTTCTCTGCATCTCCTTTTCTCTATTTCAGTCTATTTCAGATGCCTTTCTCCTTTCTCTCCCCTCCAGTCTACTCCAAACATTGCAGTGGATTTTTAATAGACTTTGCTATGGTCTGAATGTTTGTATCCCTACAAAATTCATGTTGAAACCTAATCCCCATTGCTGTGGTGTTGACAGGTGGGGCCTTTGAGAAGCCTACTCACAAGGCTTCATCCTTGTGAGTAGGATTAGCGCCCTTAGGGGCTCAAAGGAGCCTTCTGCCCCTTCCACTGTATGAGGATTCAGCAAGAGGGTGCCATCTTTGAAGTGGAGAGCAAGCCCTCACAAGATGCCAAATCTGTTGGCACCCTGACCTTAGACTTCCAAGCCTCCAGAACTGTAAGAAATACATTTCTATTATTTATACATTATCCAGTCTAAGATATTTTGTTATAGCAGCAGGAATGGGCCAAGACAGACCTAAAAGACAGCCAGCCCCAACTTGGTCTCTGCAGTGCTCACAACATCCTGTGGCTCCACATTTTAGATGGAAAAGATGTAAAAAGCAGCTGCCAATGGAAAGGGTGCTAGCAGTAGTAGGAAATTAAAAAAAACAATTCCAGAGTTTCATATGTAGAATAAATCATAAAATCATGTGAATTGACCCCAAGTTGAAGATCCTTTATTTTTGCAAAGATGTTCCATGTTTAGACTGTCCTATGCATGAAGAAAAATGAAGCTCTGCAGCTAGTTATTTTAAACCAGCTTTACTGATAGTTGACATATAATAAATATTTAAATGTACAGTTTAATGAGTTTTGACCAATGTCTTTAATTGTGTATCTACCACCACAATCAATATACAAAATTAGTTCATAATTCCAAAACTTCTCCTGTGCCCCTTTACATTTAATTCTCTCCCCCACCTTTATCCCCTAGCAGCTACTGATCTAATTTTTGTCATCACAGGTTTGCCTTTTCTAGAATATCATATAAATGGAATCATGCAGGGTGCAATCTTTTGTGTCTGGCTTCATCACTTAGCATAACGCTTTTGAAAGTCATCCATGTTGTTGCACATACCAGTCATTGGTTCCTTTTTAGTGCTGAATAGTAAGCCATTGTATGGCTCTATCACAATTTGTTTATTCATTCACATTTACATTTGTGTTGTTTCCAGTTTGGGCTATTACGAATAAAGCTGTTATAACAACCACATGAAGGTCTTTGTGTGGTGATATGGTTTTTTGATATAAAGACTTAGGAATAGAATTTCTGGTTGTGGGATAGGTGTATGCTTAACTTTTTAAGAAAACACCAAACTGTTTTCTAATGTAGCTTCACTATTTTGGACTCCCACTTTTACTCCCTCCTTGGCAATGTGTAAGACTTCCAGTTGCTCTAAATCTACTCCAACACTTGGCGTTGTCTGTCTTTCTAATTTTAGCCATTCCAGTGGATGTATAGGGACAGAAAACAGAGGTTTCAATTTGCATTTCCTCATGACTATTAATGTTGAGCATCTCTTCATGTGTTTCATGGTCCTTCATATGTGTTCTTGGGTAAAGTATCTGTTCTGCAAGTAGATTTTCGTCCAAGACATCAGGAGGTTCTCAGAATTACCTGGGTAGCTGACATAGCAAGGGCAGGTTAGGACATCATGGTTTTTTTGTCTTTGTGAAGTGGTCCAAGGCCCAGGGAGTTCAAGAATTCACCCTCATACCCTGGATATAATTGGATTTCAGGAGATTTAAGAGATATCAGAGATGGCACAGACTAGTTACTCTTTAGGCACAGTGGTTCTTACCTTTTTATGGGGATGTCAGAATAGATGAAAGCAAATTTTGATGAATGATCTCAGAGAGGATTTGGAGTCCTTAATGCTCTGCTGTGAACCCATGTTAAAAATTTCCTTCGAGGAAAGCATATATTCTGGGGCCAAATAGCAGAGTTTTCTAAATGAAGAGGACTCGGGCAGAAGGCATTCTTCCTCTGCAAAAGCCCAAGCGTGTCTTTGGACAACAGGAGCTGTGGCCAGGAGCATCCAGATCTCTTTTAAAAGAGGCAAGCACAATTTCCCATCCTCAAGTGCTGTAGAGAGGTCCTTTGTACTCTGCTCAAGGTGGCTTTTAGGGTAGGAAAGGTAGATTGGAGGGGGGATCAGTAAAAGCTGGCCACTAAGCAGAAGCCTGACAGGTCATTGTGCCTGTCCAGAGAAAAGAGAGAGGTTACCATGGAAAGGAAGTGCAAATCAAGGCCCAAATATGGGGAAGGAAGATGGCTTTGTTGGCAGCTTATCCTCGGCAAAGAAAGATGGACATATTTCCAGTGTGAAACCTCCATCCAAAGCCCTTCATGCATTTTTGTCCACACCTGGGAAGCCTGTTCATTTGGAGAGAGTCACATTGGATACAAACACCAAAATACCTGTACAAAGCAGGCAGGACCAATACTATTGGTTGAGTTGAATCTCTGTCCTTCCGTTCTTTCTTCTCTCATCAGCAAGCACAATTTAGAATGAGGGTGAGACAGCAAGCATGATCCAGGAACATATCTGTAGTTCATTTTGTTTGTTTCTTACCCAATAGTTCTTTTGGTCTCTGCAATACAGCCTCAGAACAATACGTTCCTCATCTTTCCTCTAAGAGCCTCTCAGACTTTATAGCCACCATAGGCAGCTTTGCCACTTGCAGAATTTAGAGTGACAACTTGATAGACCTCTAGGTGCTGTCATCTCACTTCCTATATTGGAAGTGAGATCTCACTTTCTTCTCTATATTGACCCCCAAAAGAAACCAAAAACCAGAAACAAAACTTTCATTTCTATCACTTTATGTCCCATCAAACGGACAACAGGGACTTGGTAATGCCCTTATTCAATGCCTGGAGTAGTTCCTCTCTCAGGAAGCCTTCTTCGAATCCCCCACCTGACAATCACTACTCTTTTAGCTGAGCTTCTAGAGTGCTTTGTTCTTCAAATATATTTACAGCAGAGAGAACATAACAAGTGATTTTATATCTCATCTCCCTTGTGAACAACTTGAAAAGAGTTTACATTTTATTCATCTTTAGTTGCTATTTGATTGCAAATAATTTTAGCAATACTATTTGAAGCTGAGCAACAGCATGTTCAAAGTTATGTATACAGATGGAACCCAGCCACATGAGTGCTTTTTGCTTACCTAAGGTCAGGAAAAATAGATCCACGACAAAAGGAATCTTTGGACAGATCTACTTTGGGTTAATCATCAACATCATAATCACTGCCTTTCCCATCAGCTTTAATTGCCTCATGAACAGATGCAGAGGAATTTCTAGACAACTGCATTTGTTTCAACTGAGTAAGGAGAAAAGACAAAACAAAACAAAACAAAAAACAAAAGGGAGAGCTTGCCGGAGCCCTGCTAAAATCCAGGCCCTGGTAAAGCTACGGATGTGCTGATCAAGCAAAACCCTCTAATCTGCCCACAAAGCCCTCCAAGGTGAGTCAGCTGAAAGGGGCTAATCCCCAGAAGGGACTGATCACCAAAGCTTTAGAGGCCACACAGCCACAGCACACTGGAAAACACGGGATAATGAAAGCTTAAAGGGATACTGTGTATAGAAAGGTCATAAAACCAACAGGGGAGGGTCTTGGCTAAGAGGTCACATTTGCCCTCTCCTGAGTTGTAGGTCACTTGGCTAAGAGGTCACATTTGCCCTCTCCTGAGTTGTAGGTCATTCATATAGCTCAGTCTTAGGACCCCAAAATAAGAATGATTCCAAGGAAGTAGATATTATTAAGAGTTAGCTGGCTTAGGGGCCCAGCTGTGGGGTGAGGTGTGGAGGTGAGGTAACTAATACTTTAAGCAAGGCAATCAACCACAATATGACGGATTCTGTAATAGTCAATAAACCAGATGGCACACAAATTGCACTGCAATAGCTGCTAGGGGTGAGAAAGTGGGGAGGCAGTGAGAAGAAACTACACAGGTGCAGAGGAGGTGCTCAGTATAGGTGAGCTGACACTGAAATCAAAGAAGCAGACAGTATTTGAGAAGTGTGGGCTCCGAAAGAAGGGTGCTATACAGGAAGAATCACTGCCCCTTAGGTGCTTGCCTTGGGATAAATCATTGTGGACTTGACCTTTTGTTAAATTGGGAGGTGGCATAGAATTCCAGAGCCCTTTGGTTCTGGTTCTACCCTCAGATTCCCTTATGTGGCAAAGTGAAGAAGAAAGTAGCAAAAGAGCCTTCTCCTGGGGCTGTTTGGTGAATTTCTATTCATCAGTGGTTATCTATGGGAAATAACCACTCCCCACAGATACTCAACCACTCTTGAGAGAGTAGCCTCCCCCCCCCCACCCCTGAGCCTGGGGCACTTTGTTTTTTACTTTCAGGAGGTTATTTTGGTTGTTAAAAGATCAGGTGCACCTCCTGGCATTGAGTTGGTGGGGCTGGGATGCTTGTGGTACTTCCTCCATGGAGGGGGGAGTTTCCCTTGTCTCAACCAACACGTGCTGATTATCTATGTAGATGACAGACCTCTGCCTTATATATAAACACAAATAATTTTCCCCACAGTTTCACTATACAATGAATTTTCCAATGCTATTTTTATCTGTGAATTTCACTTTAGGAAAGTAAATAAATGGATTACAAAATATTTGTCATAAAACAGGGGTGCTGGGTCATATTATATTGCTACTTAAAATCCCCCAACAGCCAACTCCACCCAGAGAGAAGCTAATCAGGATATTCTTGTTTATACCAATAGACACAGGCATACACAAATTTATCTTTATTAGAATTCTGCATCACCCAACTACAAGATCACCTTACCTGCCCTAATGCTCACACCAGTTGGGGAAGTTAGAATCATTCTTTTTGGGGGGTCTTTCTAGAGTTCACTTAGCCCCACATTATATTTCCCCTACTATAAGTACAAGAGGTAATCTTCTTCCTCTTCCTCCTAATTCTCCCTCATCCTCTCACACTCAGTCTTTTTCATTTAAAATTGGAATCATTGCTTTCAGCAGAAACTTTCTTAAAACAGGATGTTTTATATTTATAATTAGAAAAATATAGCACCTGGGAGCTAGCAGTTGGCTAAGGAGAGCTAGCAAGCTGTTGACTGGAGTGAGACAGTGCAGAAGGTTTCCTCTAAGAATGTGGTTCTTAATCTGAGAGTGATAGAGTGTGTCAGCACTAATGTGGTGTTTCCCTCCCTTTGTACACTACAGGTTGAACTATAAACTCACTTGTAAATATCACTGTAATTATGGGAGATTTCTTTACAAGCAATTTGTATGTATGTGTGTGTGTGTGCATATCATGTGTGTGCGTGTGTGTGTGTGTGCATGTGCAGCCTTAGGAGTGGCAGCCCACATTCCTGGTGTTACTTGTTGGAGCAAGGGTAAGCAATAAGGACTTTGTCCTTCAAATATTAGGTTTTGTGTTCTGAGTGTTGATTTCTGCTTTTGATTGTTGAGGGCCAGCACAGAGGCTGACAGCCACTGTTTTAACCTTCATGGGCTGAAGCAGCTTCCAGGGGATTTAAAGAGACAATACACATACTCCCACCCCTGCCTCTTTTGGGAGCCAGACATTTAAGGAAATCTTTGTCAGGTCACTGGTTGATTACAGAAATGATGGAACAGAAACTTTAGTGACCACACACAACAATATATATCTTGTAAAAATAGTTTTAAAAAGCCATAAATAGGTGGCCCAGCCCTCATAAAATATCAGAAATCTCTGAGGCATTGAAGAATTAGATTTCCAGTTACTGCAACATGGTATTTAAAATCTCTAGCTCTCAACAAACAAGTATAAAACTTACAAAGAAAGAGAAAAACATGGCCCATTCACAGAAAAAATAGTTTACAGAAATCATTTCTAAGAAAGACTAGGCATTAGAATTATTAGTCAATGGCATTAAGTCAACTGCCTTAAATATATTTAATGAGATAGAGAAAACCATAAACAAAAAACTAAAAGGAATCAGTAGAATTATATATGAACAAAGAAAGAATATTAATAAATAAATAGAAATAAAAAAGAACTGAACTGAAATTCTGGAGGTGAAAACTATAATAATGAAAAATTCACTACAGGCATTCAACAGCGGATTTCAGCAAGTGGAGAAAGTGTCTATGAACTTGAAGACAGGGAAATGAAATTATTCAGTCTGGGGAACAGAAAGGCAAAAGAATAAGTAAAAGCAAACAGAGGCTAAGGGCCCTGTGGAACACCATCAAGTGAATCAAATTTACAGTATGAGAGTTTCAGGAAGAGTAGAGAGAATGGGGAAAGAAAGAACATTTGAAGAAATAATGACTAAAAATGTCCCAAATTTGATGAAAGAAATGAATCTACAGATCCAAGAAACTGAACAACCCCCCCCAAGGATAAACTCAACAAACTCCTAGGATAAACTCAAAGAGCTTCACCCCAAGACATATTATAATTGAAGTGTCAAAAGTCAAAGACAAAGACGGAATCTTGAAAACAGAAAAAGAGAAATTATTAATCACCCATAAGGACTTATCAATAAGATTAAGAGCTGCTTTCTCATCAGAAACTATGGAGACCAGCAGGCAGTGGAATAAAAAAGTGCTGAAAGAAAAAACTCAAGGAAGAATTCTCTTTCTGGCAAAACTAGCTTTCAAAAATGAAGGATAAATTAAGACATTCACAGATAAAATCTGAGGAAGTTCATTGCCAGTAGACCTGTCCTCACAAGAAATGCTAAAGGGAGTCCTTGGGGATTGAAATGAGAGGACACTAGACAGCAAATTGAAGCCATATGAAAAAATAAAGATCTCTAGTAAAGATAACTGCATAGATTAATGTAAAAGCAATATTGCTGCATTTTTGACTTGCAACTCTTCATTTCTTATGTGGTTCAAAAGATAAATGCATGAAAAGTAATTATA
Source organism: Cebus imitator (assembly GCF_001604975.1). NCBI lineage: Eukaryota > Metazoa > Chordata > Mammalia > Primates > Cebidae > Cebus > Cebus imitator. The sequence continues at coordinate 4,878,054 of NW_016107464.1, read as the reverse complement.
AATATTTTAATGGGCATATCTATAAAATGTGTAATTTATGGCCAGGGACAGTGGCTCATATCTGTAAACCCAGCACTTTGGGAAGCGAAGGTTGGGCAACCACTTGAAGCCAAGAATTCAAGACCAGCTTGTGCAATGCAGAGAGACCCAACATCTAAAATTAATTAATTAATTAATTAATTAATTTTTTAAAATAGCTAAGCATAGTGACACATGCCTGTATTCCCAGCTACTCAGGAGGCTGAGGTGGGAGGATTGCCAACAACATAAAAGTAGGAGGGAATGAACTGTATAGGAGCAGGGTTTTTGTATGCTTTTGAAGCTAAGTTGGTATGAATTCAAACTAGGCTGTTAGAAATTTAGGATGCTGCAGTGGATGTTCATTTTTTTTTTTTTAATAGAAACAAGGTCTCATTATATGCTCAGGCTGGTCTCAAACCCTTGACATCAAGCAATCCTCCCACCTCGGCCTCCTAAAGTGTTGGGATTATAGATGTGTGCTACCAGGCCTGGCTCGAAGTTATTTTTTGTAAATGACTTGATTTCTGGGGGGTCCACATCATAATTTACTGACTTTAGATTCTGCTATTGTCACCTTTCTTTAGGTATTATTCCTACCAAGTCAGTTTTCCTTGGTCAAATTATGCATATCAAAATGTTAAATATACTTTTCTTACATCAATTTTCAGCAAATGATAAATTTTACCATGTGCAGCTTTAACCATGATCAGTTTTTGCTGTAGACTGAATGTTTGTGTCCCCCCAAATTCCTTTTTGAAACCTGTCCCCCAGGATGATGGTATTTGGAGGTTGGACCTTTGGGAGGTGATAAGGCTGTAAGGGTGGAGCCCTCATGAATGGCATGAGTGCCCTTACAAAACAAGCCACTGAGAGCTCCCTCTCTGCCTTGCCATCTGAGGACACAGCGAGAAGACAGCTGTCTGTGAACCAGGGAGTTGGCCCTCACCAGATACCAAATCTTCTGGGACTTTGAGCTATGACATCCCAGCTCCCAGAGCTGTGAAGGATAAATTTCAGTTATTTACATGCCATCCAGTTTATGGCATTTTGTTAGAGCAGGCTGAATGCACTAAGTTTTATTTTGGGTGGATTCATTTTACTGGTAATATTTACTATGAGGGTCAAAGTGTCCTCGGGGTGAATACATTGTACTTTTTACATTTACAGACTTTCAATTTTGACCCAGTTTTGTAGGGACATGCTGCTTGCCTTAAAGGTTTCACAGCTCTCAGCCCCTCCCTGCCCCATTTATGAAATAGGAAAGGATGTTCTCAGATTTACTTACAAGGTACAAACAGATGAAAGCCAACACAGTGATTCCAGTCATTCTGCTTGGGAATTAAAAGCAGGGGTCCCATTCATATATCCTGGTTTGGAACCAAGCTTTTTCTCTCTCTGTGAATGAATAAACAGTGAGAAAAGAGTGGCTGTGATAGGTAAACAAAAGTCCGATTCATCTGAAAACAACCCCATCCCTTCCTCTCTATCTTGGCACTTACTGTAGTGAGAGAGAGCACTGTTAGTTTCCATGGTTTTCATTCTCCCCTTATTCTTATGTACAGATACTCTGTTTTATTTAGGGCAGCAATTCACTACACTAGAAGACTAAAGTTGCCTGCACTTGTGGACACAGTGTAGCAGGAACTCACCAGCATATTCTCTTCTTTGTCCAGACACAGGGCCCCTTGAGCATGCCTGGCCATGGACACTAGGCCTGGCTGTTATATGTGATGTCCCTCAGCATCTGCCCCAGTTAGTGAGGCTTCTGCACCATATGCACCTGAGCTGCCCACTCTGACATCCCATCCTGTTGGTGGAACTTGACACTGCATCCTTGCTGAGCACACGTCGGCAGTTTCATGGCCAACCCCTCATTGTGCGTTTGGGAAAGTGAATCCCAGAAAGAGACAGAGCCTGGCTTAGGCCACAGAAGATGCACAGAGTCTAGAGGGTAAGGGAGGGCTCCAGCTTCCTAGGCCAGTGCTCAACCTCCTCCCAGAAGGAAAGCAGAAAGAGGTTGGAGGCACCTCTGTTATGGGTCAGTGGCATCAGCCTCCAGCAACATGCCCAGGAACCCAGGGCACGAGCAGGGCAGACATAGGGCTCCCTAAGGGCTCCAGAACAGCCTTGAGAGGACAGTGCCACTGCTCTGAGCACCCGGAAGCAGGATGAGCCCTCTCCACTAGTGCAGACAGAGGCTACGGGAGAGAAAGCCTCTGTTTCCTCCTATATTAATTAGGGTACTGGGGGGGGGTGACCCCAAGGGTTCTACATACTCAGAAAGTGTCTGTTGATGTGGGTTATCCATCAGTGCCCACTGTGCTCTGAGACTCTGGGAAAATGCTCTCCACTCCCTGGACATCCTTCAGAGCAGAGAGAGGTTTGGGGCTTGGGTGATGAGGGCTTGCTATAGGCAGAGGTTGCCAGAGCACTGGACACTGAGTCTGTGGTCCAGGGATGAGGCTGGTCCTTGTTGGATTCTGAGTCTGCATTTGAAAGCAGAGGGAAGCATTGCCCTGGCCAAGGTAAGGATGCCTGACACCAAAAGAAGCGGAGGCAAAGAGGGTTCAAGGGAGGCTTCTCACACTGCCCTTGGAGCCTGCAGACCTGCTCCTTTGCCCCTTTGCCCCCTGCAGACCCCTGAAGAACCACTGCCTTGAGGTCACCCAGCCAGAGTGTGTGACTTAAGTTGAGGCGCTCCAGCCTGGGGCTGCAGTGCTAGGGCTGGCCACCAGGGGGTGGTCAGCCTCCTGTGTCCACGGTGGTGTCCACGGTGGTGCCCACCTTGCTTTGCCAGCAACTGGAACCAGGGAAGAGTCACCCAGAGTTCATGCTGTCCGGCCTCCTGCCTCAGGCCTAACTCGCACCTCTCATTTTTATTGATCATCTCCACAGTCTTAACTGGTCAGAAGGTGGGGAGGCGGAAAGTCTGCGATCCTCCCATTTATTCATTCAACAACCATGGCTGAGCATTCACCCTGTGCAGGTGCCCTGGTGGGCCCAACGTGCTGTGCTGAGATCAGCCGAGTGGTCCCTGCCCTCCAGGAGCTCACAGTCTGGAGGGGAGGTGGACAAAGGCATGTGAAAGAAAAAAGCCAGTGCTGTAGAGAAAATGAAGTAGGGTGCTGAGAGGTGGGGCTGGGAAGTCACTGGGTGGGGGCAGAGGAGCCTTACATTTATGCTGTGACCAGAAAGACCAGAGGAAGCCAGCCCTGCACACATCTGGGAACAATGTGTCAGGCAGAAGGCACCACCAAAGCAGAGACTCCCAGACAGCGGTGAGTTTGGCAGAGGAGATTAGAAAGAGTCAGTGTGTGGCCCGGGTGTGGTGGCTACACCTGTAATCCTAGCACTTTGGAAGGCCAAGGCAGGCGGATCACCTGAGGTCAGGGGTTTGAGACCAGCCTAGCCAACATGTGAAACCCCGTCTCTACTAAAAAATACAAAAATTAGCCAGGCGTAGTGGTGCATACCTGTAATCCCAGCTACTTGGGAGGCTGAGGCAGAAGAATTGCTTAAACTTGGGAGGCGGAGGTTGCAGTGAGCTGAGATTGCGCCACTGTACTCCAGCCTGGGTGACAGAGTGAGACTCCATCTCAAAAAGAAAAAAGCCAGTGTGGCTTGAGGGAGCCCCCAAGGAGAGGATGAGAGATGAGGGGAACGATGGCAGGGCTAGATCCTGGGGCCTGGTAGACTAGGTGAGTTACCCATTCTTCTCACAATATTAGCAATGTGGAAGTACAAATATTTAATCTCTCACAATCTGTGGATCAGGAACCTGAGCACAGTTTACCTGTGCCTCTGCCTGGAGGTCTCTCAGGTCTCTCACTGAGGCTGGACTGTGAGAGGAGCTGCCCCCAAGCTCACTCACGTGGGTAATGGCAGAACCAGTCTGGACTGAGCCAGAGTTCCTTTCTGTCTGTTGGCCTGGGTGTTTCCCAGCTCTTTGCCATGTGGGTCTCTATGTTGGGTAGAGATGAGAGCTTGCTTTCTCAGTTAGAGGGCTATGACAGAGGCAGTAAGAGGAGGAGGGACAGAGAAGGAGAGGGAAAGGGAGGGAGAAACACAGGAGACAGCAAATACAAGGAAACTGGCACTTTTTTGTAATTCAGTATTGGAAGTTGCAATGGATTGAATGTTTATGTCTCCCAAAAGTCGTGTGTTGATAGCCAGATTCCCAATGTGATAATATTAGAAGGTGGAGCCTTTGTGAGATAATTAGCTCCTAAGGGTGGAGCCCTCATGAATGAGATTAGTGCCCTTTTCAAAGGGACCCTTCACCTTTTTTTCAAGCATCTGAGGACACAACAGGAAGCTGGCAGTCTGCTACCCTGCAGAGGGACCTCGGCAAAACCGGACCATGCTGATAACCTGACTTCATACTTCCAGTCTCCAGGACTGTAAGGAATACATTTCTGTTATGGTGAGCCACCCTGTTTGTGGCACTTTCTTACAGTAGCCCTAGCTGACCCGGACAGGAGAGGCAACCCAGCACTTTGCTGTATTCTCTGAGTCCCAAGGGGAGTCACTAACCACTTCACGGTTACACAAGGGAATGAATCCCAGCAGTGAGGTTCATTGCAAGCTGCTGTGCATGATGCAGCCTGCCACTCGGGCTGGGATGAGACACCGGCTCTGATTTTATGCCACAGGATGACCAGATATGAGCTTCATTTTATATTAACCCCCTCATGGTGCAGAATGAGAAATGAGGCCCAGAGTGGAAGTAACTTTTCCAATATTATACTGGGGAACCGGGCATGTCTTCAGTTGTAAGTCCATACTGCATCCCATCCATCCTTTTTTTTTTTTTTTTTTTTTTTAAGATGGGGCTTCACCATGATGGCCAGGCTGGTCTTGAACTCCTGACCTCAGGTGATCCACCTACCTTGGCCTCCCAAAGTGCTAGGATTACAGGCGTGAGCACCACACCTGGCCTCCCATCCATCCTTATAATTCTTCCTTCTTTAAGTTTGTGCATTTGTTACTTGTGACACCAACCTGTGAGTGTTATGAGAATTATCTCCTATATGCCTAATGATGCCTCTGGGAACCAGATGCTGGGATGATTTGCACTGTGCAGGTTGGGAGGCTGGAGAGGCTCTGAGACATACAGTGAGTTTTCCAGGACACAGAACTGGTCAGAAAAGGAAGGGTTGGAACCCAGCTATGTCTCCTCAAAACTAGGGCCCTAGCTGCATTTGGGTTTTCCCAGAGCAATGGTGCTGGCAAAATTGTGAACAGGTAAGATGACATAGGGGAGGAGGGTGAGCCGTCAGTAGCTCAGGGAATCTTTGGGGAAGTCTTTGAAGGAAAGGGTCAAGGTAATGGAACCTTGAAGAAGTGACCTAACCTGCTTGGTGGTAGGCCCCAACAGAACTCAGAACTTTGATAACCAGCTCCCACATTCTAGAGGGAGACTCCCGTCCAGCTCACTCCATGGGAGCCACTAAAGAGAATAAAATGTTCTCCTGCTATATCCCAACTTTCTGAGGCTCTGACCCCAGGCAAGCCTGGCACGAGAGCCTTTTCCACTGCTGCAGACTTTTTGGTTCAGCACTCACTTCTGGCACCTCTGGCCATTTGGCAGGAAGTACCCAAAGGTAACACAGGGAAGTCCAGGGCAGGCCCATCCAGGCCAGGCCACAACTGTGATCCCACCTGGGCAGCCCCCCACCTCTCACCATCACCGTGTTTGTGGAGCGAGGCGGTGGAGGGAAGGCAAGGGATGAGTGGTGGACCCTTCCTGGGCCGGAGCAGGTTGTTGGGTGTTGGAACCCCGGTGGGCCTGGCAAGCTGGAAGGTGAGTGCCTGGTGAAGCACATTTCCCCAGGTGTCATCTTGTGCCCCTGAGACTTCAGCTCATTTCCTCTCTGGCTGAAAGTCTATGCAGTTGCCCTCCTGTGCCTTATCTGGGGAGCAGAATTTCTAATGTGGGTGTCCCGCTGCAGTGATGGCCAGGCAGGGCCCTGATGTCTGATGATCTGGCTGCCGGGCACCATCTTTGCAGAGCTCCATGTGGGTGATTAATGAGCAGCTGGTTGATGGGTTCAACTCCTCCGTCTTCCTGGACAAGGGGTAGGTGCACCATGCCATCAATAATGGGGGTGTCTCCACTGCCAGTACCACGAGATGACCAACACGGGTCCAGAACCCAGTTTTGTATATAAGGACTCCTGGGGTCTCTCTAGCAGGGCCTTCCCACTGGATTGGCCCACAGTTCTACCCCTCAGAAATCTGGGCTCCCACTCCTCCCTCACCTGCAAGTTGGGAAGGTGGATACTTGTAGGAGTATCAGAGAAAACACTTTTTCTTGTTTTCATATCAGACTAGGCCATGAGAATTTTTGCATGTTGCTACTGTTTTTGTTTTTTTTAACCACCTGCCTCAGATATCCCATGTAAGAATCAGCTCCTCTGTCCTTCCAGACCTGCTCCAAGCCTTAGAAATCATCAGGCTTAATAGAGTGGTTTATACACAAAAATGGGGAGTGGGGAAGCGTTGGTTCAGCTGTTCTCTGTGTGTCTCTGCAGTTTGCCACAGCCTAGAACACAACATCTTAGCCTCTTAGCCCACCAGGCCCAGAGCCTTGGCCTCACTTGCCTTCATCATATTCCATAAGGGGGGCTTTTTTGCCACAGCAATTCAGCCTTCCACTGCTGGTGAACCTGGATGTGACTGCATTCTGCTGCCATTTCAGCAGGGTTTCAGGGAACACCTTACGTGTGTCCTATTGCAGAGCATTGGTTTGCTAGGGCTGCCATAACAGTTCCCCGATTGTGTGGCTTAAACAACAGAAATTGGTTTTCTCACAATTCTGGAGGCTAGAATTCGGAGACCAAGGTGCAAGCTGTGATGGCTTCTTCTGAGGCCCCTCTCTGTGGCTTGTAGATGGCCGCCGTCTGTCTCTGTGTAGACATTGTCTACTCTGTGCCTCATTGTTTTTTTTTTCCTTGAGACAGAGTCTTGCTCTGTCACCCAGGCTGGAGTGCAGTGGCTCGGTCGCGGCTCACTGCAACCTCCGCCTCCCTACTCTGTGCCTCTTTGTGTCCTAATCCCTTTTCTTGTGAGGACATCAGTCAGACTGGATTAGAGTCCACCTCAATGAACTCAACCTTAATGACCTCCTTAATGAAGACTGTCTCCAAATACACTCACATTCTGAGGTCCTGGGGGTTAGCACTTTAACATATGAACTTTGGGAGACGTAATCTGGCTTGTATCACATACTTATTCCCTACAGAAGATAGACTCCAAGCATGGGATTGCTTGGTAGGAGGATATGCACATGCAAAATCTTAATAGCTTCAGGCAAATTACTTTCCAAAGAGGCTGTGGCAGTTGTGTTGCCACGGAAGTCTCCAATGGTGGCTGCTTCCCTGCATCCACCCTGACACTGGGGGATGTCATTCCTTTACATTTCTGCTAATTCCAGTGTCCATGTGGCAAATGCCATTGTATGCTTCCTCTGCTTTTTAATTTCCCACTTACAGGCTTGAGCCACCTGTCAGTTGTTTAACAACCATTTGGTTTTCTCTTTCCCGAGTGGTCTGCTTATATCCTTCGTGCTGTGACAGCCCTTCTCCCACCCCAGAACCTCCAGGCCTTTGCCCCTCTGTTGGATCTGGGATCCTCCTAACTCAGTTTTTCAAAACTACCTTTATTGTAAAAGAAATAAAATTAAGTACCTTGCTTTGAAGTCTGAAAGACTCTCCTAGGGTGGGTGTTGTAGTCCATTTTGTGCTGCTGCAACAAAACACCATTGACTGGGTAATTTATCATGAACAGAAATGTATTTCTCACAGTTCTGGAGGCTGGGAAGTCCGCAGTCAAGGTGCTGGCATCTGGTGAGGGCCTCTTCCTGCATCATCCTATGGCAGAAGGCAAAGAGAGGGTGAGACAGAGCAAGAGGGGGCAGACCTACCTCCACGATACTGACATTAATCCACCCACGATGGCAGAGCCCTCATGACCTTCACACCCCTTAAAGGTCCCATCTCCCAATATGGGCACAATGGCAACTACTTTTCAACATGAGTTTTAGAGAAGACAAACATGCACACCATAGCAGCGGGTCCACACTGTAAACTGTCTCTCAACTTGGTGGGGGTGGTGAGGTGGGGAATGAGGCTCCCCCAGATCCTCTCCCTCCATGTCAGAAGCAGACCAAGCTTCAGGTAGCTTAGGGGGAAGGTGATGCAGCCCTAGCTTTGGGCAGCTCTTAGTTCTGCCCTGTGTGACCTTGAACAGCCATTTGACATCCCTAAGCCTGTGTTTTCTGATCTCAACAATGGGGATGCTTTTTGAGGACTCACTAGAGCAAACAGGCTCTTAATAGGGGAGTGCTAACCTCTCTTGCTGTGGGCATTCATATCCCTCTTCATGTACAAATCCCTGAGGAGTTGGGGCTTCCTGGTCCGAGCTCTAGCCCACGATTCTCCTGGTTTTTGCTGCTGCCTCTGACTCTGTGTCCCTCCTTGTCCCACTCAGTATGAAAGTGAGTTAACCCTGTACCTGGGCGAGATCTGCACAATGCGAACCCTCTAAGTAGGCATTCAGGAGCATATGGTGGCATCCCTGGACCAGGCTTCCAGGGCAGACACCTCCCCCGGCACCATCTTCCTGTGTACCCACTGAGTGTTTGCCTCCATCCCACAGTTCCTGGACCAGGTGTTCAATAGGTGGGAGCCCGTCCCTTCCATGGCACGGTAGGGACTCTGCCACCAGCTAGCTGTGTGTCTTGGAGATATTGTTGCACCTCTCTAAGCCTGTTTGCTCCTCTGAGAAGAAAGGTGGTAAGAGGATGAACCTCACAGGGTTCTTGTAGGGACTAAATGGATGAGCCATGGCAGGTGTGGACCTGGTGCCTGGCTCTGCGGGAGGGGCTGCCAGATGAACTGTGGTTATTTATTTTTTGAACATGAAGTAGCTGTCTGCCTCACTCGTGGTGTTCCTATGTTTGGGAAAGCATATGGAAAGCAAATCTGTTTTCCTATTTGTGAAGAGCGTTTGAGCTTCCACATAGCTGGTCTCTGTACTTGGGATATCCAAAACAGAGATCCCTGGGGGCTGGTGGAGGGGCCTATGCTAATTTAGATATCTGGGAAGATTCTGGTTGTGGTTCATGCTTTCAACAAATATACATCAAGCACCTACTGTGTCCAGATACTTTTCAGCAGGCCATGTCCACGGTATGTTGACACCGTGATGTCCTTCTCACCTCCTCTGGATACACATGCATTCTGCCATGTTCTCACAGGGATGGTGGACCTCAGGATCAACTAAAATTGTCAGTGGACTTCAGCTCCAGAAGGAGGGGCTCCTGCTTCCCCAGAACAGTTGGAGGCATATGGGAGCCTGTGGCTGGAAATGCTGGCAGAATCCTGAGTCTCATATGTCTTAGGGTTCTCTTGAGAGGGCTGAGGTCTGGGGGCTTCCTCTGCAGGAGGAAATCAGTCAGTGAGAGTTACGGATGGGATCCAAGTCCCCTGGGAAGCAGAGGGGAGGCTGGGGCTCAGAGCCATCCCCACCACAATCCCATCCCAGCCCTGCCCACCTCCTTCCACATCCACCCTTCCAGACCCAACCTCCAGGGGACGCAGAAGAGGAGCTATAGTGAGCAACCCACATACACTTCTACCTCAGACCTCATTCCTGAGCATCCCAATCGGGTAGTCTGTCAGAGCAAGAGTCACCGGCCCATGCAGATTCTGTGCCTGCCCTGCCTGAAGACCAGGTCTGTCTCTGCCAGGACAGCCACAGTGGGTGGAGCCATCTCTGGCCAGGCAGGACAGGCACAGGGGCCCGCATCCAAACAAGGGTGCCCCAGGAGAGCAATGTGGATGGAAAGGCCAGGCTCTGACTCTGCTGCCCCCACCCCCCGCTACCCCCAAACACCTTCTCTTCCATCTTGGGCATTTGGCCAGAAGAGTACCTTGAGGGCGCTCCATGGAAGGAGCCTGCCGCAGTGACAGCCCAAGTTAGTCAGTCCCAGAGCCCTCCTGCCCCTAGCCTGGGACCACACAGAACTGGCCTGGTGAGGAAGTGCCCAACCTCTTGGTGGGTTCCCTCCATGCTGGTGGCAGAGCAATTGACTCTGATGGATGCGATGAGTGCTGGGCTCTCTTGGGGCAGGGTGGGGGCGGCCTTCTCTCTGGGACCTTTCCTTGAACCTCAGTCAGATGATATGGGCCAATCCCAGCTCCACCTATTACCAACCGTGTGGCCTAGACGAGATTCTTAACCTCTAGGCCTTCACTGTGTACATGTGGAGGGCAGAGATGGGACATAACAGCACCTGCCTCACACAGTGGCTGTGCAGAATGGGAGGACAGAGGGAAGGCAAGGCAGGGCCAGGCCCCTTTGTGGGTGGAGGGCGCTCACTGAGGAGCAGCCAGGCGCATGGGTTGCCCACCCATGTGCTCAGGAAACCTCACCCACCTCAGCACTTATTAGGCACCTAATGTGGATTCTAAGACAGACACCCAAACAAAGCCGCCCCTGTGGGTGCAAGGGGAAAAAGATGTGCACCTGAACAGGGAGACAGACTAGAAGGCTGATCAAGAAGGAGGCAGATGTCATCTGGGGAGGGACAGGCATGAGCCACCTTCTGGTGCTTGGAGTTAGTGAGGAAGGGCCAAGTGAAAATCCAGTCTCCCTCACCTGCCAGTACTGGTTCCTGGGTCATCACGTGCTGGTGCCCTCAGTGAACAGACACCAAAGCTCAGGGACTCCCACAAGGCTCAAGCCACATCCTCAGCATCCTGAGCTTCAGCTCAGACCAGTGGCCCCTGCCTGGGCTGTGGGGGACTGGGACTCTGAATTGAGGTGGGTCATGCCTGGTGATGGTACCCCTGTCTCCAGAAGCTGTTCAAGAAAGGGCTGCCCCATCACTGCCAGGGCTCCCTCTGGTACAACAGAACTAGAAGGCCAAGGAGCCCTGTCACCCACTGTCTGCACCTCCATCACCCAGTTCAAATGTGGGGAAAACTGCATCATCGCCACGTGATGCAGACACTAGAGCATGTCCAGGGCCCCAGGGTCAGGGGGCTGGGAGAATAAAGGGGTGAGGAGGATGTCCTCACTGACCTTGCCCTTGACCCTGGCAGGAGGGGACCTTCACGGTGGCCACCCTGGAGATGGAGCCCCAGAGAGCCCAGAGAGGCAGCAGCCACATGCAGGTGGGGTGGGAGAGACTCCAGGGAATCAGAGGACAGGGCTCCTCCCTCCCTCCTGGTTGTAGGCCTCATCAAGAGAGAGGGGGCATTACTCCTCCAGCAGTGACTGAAACGCCTCCAACAGAAGTGGCCAGAGCAAGGGCCAGGGAGCACTGGGCTGGTGCAGGGAGTGGGGGAGGAGCAGGGCTGGCCCCTCCTTTGTGATTACCAAAGCTGACTGTGGCAAGTTTGCTAAGCAGAGGGGTGGTGTAGGGAGGGGCTGTGGGGAAGGCAAATCTTGGCGGCTCCAAGTAGGAGGCCTGGGTGGGTCGGGGAGCTGAGTGTGAGAACTTTGCTTAGGTAATTAGGGAACTGCGGCTGCCCCAGGTGGCTGAGATAGTTTGATCTGATCAACCTAAGGGGGATACCCGAGAGCCAGTGCTCATCAACACCCCCACCCCATGGGCACAGGGCCCGTCCCCTCCCTGACCCGTTCCACCTGACCTGATGATGCTTGGCACTCGATGAATTATCCGGATGTAAGCGAGCCTGGGGAGGGGCAGGGCGGGCCCAGGGTCCTGAGCTTGGGAGGAGAGAGATCCTGACCGAGCCCCGAGCTCTCGGCACACCTCCTCTCGAGCGGTCCTCATACTGCCCCGTGAGCCGGGCGTCGCGCCCACTATACTGATGAAGGAACGGAGGCTCCACGGAGCCACCTGCCCCCGTTCCCCAGGAGGTGAAGCGGCCCAGCTGCCTCGCTGCCCAGCTGCTGGAGATTGTGGCTGCTCAGGAGTCAGACGCTCCGCAGGCGCTGTCCACGGTGGCAAGAGAGTGACGTCAGGGAGCACGGGAGTAGGTGAACAATCCCTTCCAGCTCAAGGCCTCAGTTTCCCTGTCTGTCATCTGAGAAGGCTGGGCCAGAAGGTCCGTGAGCCTCCGCTCCGGTGACCGCTTCTTCTGGAGCTTAGTCTGACCCAAGTCCAAGTCCCGTTTTGTGTGCACGCCCTGCCCCCTGGTGGAACCCGGTGGTACTACAACGTGAGAGGCCTGTGGTCCGGACGCGGTCAGGGGCCAGGGACCTTTTTGAGGGGTTTTGGTTATCTGCCTTCCAGGAGAATCTGATCAACTTCCAGGAAAAGAGTTAGGTAAGCAGCTGTGGCATTCACTGCGGGAGGCTGGGGGTGTGGAAGTCGGAGACTCTCCACTTACCAGACACTTCCTGGACCCATCCTCTGCATCTTAGACTCATAGGAAGGGCGATACAGAGCAGAGGAGGAACCATCCGACTGGAGGGTGAGGGGAGGCGCTGGAATCAAGGACAACTTCCTGGAGGCGGGACTGTTTGAACCCATCTCTGAGAACAGGTAGGGACTGGATGGGATTGGAGGGGAGGTGGGAGCCCTTTTAAAGAAAGAGCTATAGACTGGGCCTTGGCCCCACACCCTACCCACACCAGGGCTCCACCAGCATGCCCCACCGGGCCCTGTCACCCTGCTGTTCTTCCCTCTGCCACCAGGAATGCACAGTAATTAGGGAGCTGCAGCTGCCCCAGGTGGCTGCGATAATTTCCAGCTGAGGACTTTGGAACCTGGTTCCAGGCCAAGGAGCAGCTCAGTGAGGATGAGAGATCAGGCTGGGGCAGGACTTGGGTGAGAGCAGGGGTGGACTCTGCCTGGTGGCCAGCAGCAGGAAGCCTGCAGCTGTGACTCCTGGTCAGAATCCTCCCCTAGTATGTGGTGACAGCTGGGCCGTCCAGACTGCAGGTGCTGGGCAGGCACTGAGAGGGAGAATTGAGGTGTGGCTCCAGGTACTCCCAGAGCTGCCACTCTGCCCTGTGGCTACAACCAGTCCTGCCAGTCAGAACCACCGCCTGGGTCAACCAGCAATGGCCTCAGAGCCAAGGAGAAAAGGCCACAGTCAAGCTCAGGTACCAGTGAGTGATCTGATGCACTGGGCAGACTGTCCCAGGACTCAGTGTGGCTTTGGGCTAATTGTGGGCTCGGAGTGTCGGACAGCTGGCACTGGGATCCCAGCTCCATCACTGAATAGCCCTGTGACTGAGGCAGGTCACCTCACCACTCAGGGACTTGCTTTCCTCCTCTGTGAAACAGGCTGATGCTAACTGATCACTCGCATGACTGGGACATGAGTTGCCCTTGTCCGACAGAGGTGAGCTGGTTCCCCGGGCAGTGGGAGCACTCTGCAGCTGTTTGGTCAAGTCCAACTCTGCTTAGCTTCTGGGCCGAGGTGCCCTCAGGCTGCTAAGGCCCCTCTGCAGCTGTTTAAATGACAGTGTCCCACACTGCAGTCAAGACCCCTTCATGAACTGAGTTAAATGGACTGGGCTAGGATTTAAAAAGCAGGGAGAAAATACTAGAAAGCAGCGTTCCTAGTAAGGTGAAGTGCTGTGACCTGTTGGTCCCAAGTTGTGTATATGTGTGCAGGGACCCTGCATTTAGAACATGTTTATTCTATACAGTGGGTCAGAGTCAGAAAAGTGTGAAAACCGATGGTGTAAATGAATACTTAAGGATATGGCATAGGGTTTATCCAGTTAAAATTTACCAAGCAGTTTATGCAGCCTAATGCACGTTATGATTCCATTTTGTAAAAATAACTCACATATGTGGAAAGATGCTAGGGACAGTGGCTGTCTCTAGATTCCAGGATTTTATTATTGATTTATTTGTTTGTTTGAGATAGAGTCTCATTCTGTTGCCTAGGCCGGAGAGAAGTTGCATGATCTTGGTTCACTGCAACCTCCATCTCCTGGGTTCAAGTGATTTTCATGCCTCAGCCTCCCCAATAGCTGGGATGGCAGGTGTGTGCCACCATGCCTGGCTCATTTTTGTATTTTTAGAAGAGATGGGGTTTCACCATGTTGCTCCGGCTGGTCTTGAACCCCTGAGCTCAGATGATCTGCTCACCTTGGCCTCCCAAAGTGCTGGGATTACAGGCATAAGCCACTGCGCCCAGCTCAGGAGTTTAAAGTTATCCTTTTGTTAGTTTCATAAATTCTTCTTTCTACAATGTACATATCATTCCTTTTGGAATAATAAGCAATGAAAGGTAGCACATGGGGGGAGCGGTGGGAGTGCAGAAAAGAACAGGAAATTGCTTTTGCTTTGATGGAAGGGGGCTCCTCACTCTCCTGGTTTCAGTGCACCAAGGCCACCAAGCTAACCAAGCAGGGCCTCACTGGGTGGAGCAGACCAGGAGGGTAGGGTGAGTGTCCCCAGGTGAGGGAACTAAGCTCAGAGGGTCATACAGCTGTGAGGGGCTGGAGATTTATGGGCTGGGGCCTCCTAAGTCTGTGGCTGAGGAAGCCTGTCTAGATGACATACACAGCTACTGACAAATGAAACCTGTACGCTCAGGCCACTTAATTGAAGAAGAGAAAGTTGACAAGCAAGATGCCAGCAGGCTGGAGGACTCCAAGAGAATGATCTGAGTGTCACAGGATTAAAGGGGCCAGGAAGATTTTTTTTGTCAAAATACTGCAATTTGCTCAAACTGTGGCACAAATACCAATCAACATTGGATGATTCTTTTTTGGGTTTAGGAACCAGTGCAGAGTTGCAATTATAACCCATACTTATTAAATTAAAATATCCTTTTCCCATGACTTTTAATTATTTCATTTTTCAAGATGAAGTGCCAAGCCTGCTGTTTGGAGGTGATGTCCTTTGAAGTTCTGGTGCCTATTTTAAGTGACCGATAATTCCTGCTACTTACCCTCTCTGCTAACCACGTGGACCTCCCCCTTCATGCTTACCTTTCTCATGGGAAGTGGGCTCCACGTGGGCAGGGACTGTTCCGTGTCCTGTTCACTGGTAAAGCTACAATGCCCAGCACAGAGCAGGGGAGATGGATGAAGGGAGGGAGGGATGGACCAAAAGTAGGTAGGCAGGTAGATGGACAGCGAGGGAGTCTGCAGAAGAAAGCATTTATTCGTGGTGGGGTGGAGGAGTCACACATACAGGGCCTCGATGGTGTGCATGGACTGCTTCCAGCTGTCCTTCCAGCGCTGAGCCTCTTTCATCTGAGATATGCAGTCATTGTGGATCCTATTCAGCTCCTCCTCAAATGATGCTAAATATTTCTGGAAGGAAGGTAGCAGTAGGGATCCACATGAGGAGAGGCTTCTGGACCCTCTCCCCTAGGGCAATACTGTAACTTGCTGGCAGGTGGCTGTTAACCCATTCCAGGCACTGGCAAGAGTTCCACAAGTCATTTCTCACGTAGAAACCAGGTAGGCCTAGTTGTTTCCCCCATTTTACAAGGCAGGGAAACTGAGGCTCAGAGCCTGGCCTGGGGTCATCCAGCTAGAAGGAGGCTGAGCAGGGACTAGGACCTGTGTCTATCTGACTCTAGGCTCAGCACTCCTTACTAAGCTCTGTCCCACACTGTGGCCTCCCAGGAGCTCAGGGGTCCTGGTTTTTTGGTAGGCTGGGTCTTCCAGGCCTCCCACCCTCACTGAACTCAGCAGGCAGAGCTGCTCCCTCTACATTGGGCTTGGAGGGGAAGCTAGGGAAGGCTGACCCTGGGTATTTCAGGCTCTCCCAATAGGGGGGCCAGCTGGTCTCTGGGCAGGACAAGGTTTCTCTCTGGGCATCAGGACCAAAGGTCCACAGGTCTCCAGAACCAAGAGATCCCTCAGGTGGCATCTGGGTGTAGCCTCCTCATCAGGCTGTCCCCAGTGGGTCTGACAGGCACTGGGATCAAATTCTGGCTCTGCTACTCTGTAGTGGCATAGAGGGGACAAGTTTCTTTAAGACTCAGTGTCCTCATGAGTGAAGGGAGGAAAATAATATTACTTCCTTTGTGGAGTTGTTAGGAGGATTCAGTGAGAAGCCTCATGTCAAGAGCAGAAGCTCCCAGTAAGTACTTCCCAGTAAGTTCCCAGGAGCTGTGACTGCTCCTGCTGCTGTGTCCCTACCTGAGTCCACTGCTACCATCACTTCTGTGCCTGGTGATAACGTTCCCTAGCTCTGACCCTACCGTGCCTTTGGAAAGCCTTTCTTCACCCCCAGTCTGGGTGGGGTGTCTCTCAGCTGGGCTCCCGCAGCATTGGGATCACACCTCAGACCCACACTAGCACCGGGACGGGAGATGGCCCACAGCTGCATCCCCATGCCTGTGCACAGCGGCTGTACTAAGTGTTGAGACCTGCAGCTCTGGGGTGCACTGACGTGTTGCTTGCTAAACCAGCCAAATGTTGGGGTGCTGGGTGATGGGAAACTCCCCCTTCTCAAGGCAGCCGGCCTGAGCTGTGCTCCCTGGGACACGCTCACTCCACCCCGTCTCACCAGATACACAGCATCTCGGGCTTCCACGGCTGCCAGGTGGCCCAGGGTGGTTTTGGTGGTGGATATCGATGATGTTGGCCGGAGAAGAATCTTGTTTTGGATGGTGACTTCGGTGGGTTTGATTCCCGGCCACTTCCTACAAACAAATGTGTATGAAAATCTCACAGGCTTGTCTTCACCATTCACAATCTGCCTACCAACCCTGTTGGAAAAGCTTAGCATTTCTTTGAAAAAACTGTCATGCTTTAAATATCTTAATGAAAAGAAAAAACATACAGAGCATTAATGCTGCACTTCTTCAAGCTCTGTTTCATATTAGCCCACACTAGTCTAATCGCTGTGCACAGTCTTGGGTTCTGGTGGGGACAGGGAAGTGCCACAGCTCAAGTTGCTTCCCCTGTCTGGGCCTCAGTTTACTCATTGATCTGCCAGCCAGGCGGTGGTCACCAGTGCCTTGTCTGCTTTTCCTACTGTGCTCTAAAGACCACTTCCGAGAACACAGCTGGGCAAATTGTTGCTCTGCTTCTTCTTGCAGAGTCACACTCCTGGGGCAGAGGGAACAGGTACACTGCCAACTCTCTTTGCATACGACAGACAGCTGGAGTGGCTCACGATAGCAGCAATGACCCAAGAATGCGTCTCCCCCTGAGCCAGGCCTTCCTTCCATCATGGTACCCTTTGGCGGGTCCTTCTCATGTGAACTCATAGCTGTTGAGCTGTTTGTATGTGCTGCGGCACTCTGTGTACTACCTCATTTAACTTTCTCTGGATAATATCAAGGTAGACTGCCATGCCCATTTCATAGCTGAGGAAACTAAGGCTCAGAACAAATACAATGCCTTTCCCAGGTCTGTCTCACTTCAGAGCCCAAGCCCCTAACCATTACACTGTACAACCCCCAGCAGATACAGCCGTTTACAGTAGTCCTTGCTGCTTTTGGCTCTTACCTGCTTCCACGTTCAATCAGGGGTTGCTCACTCTCATCCTTCAGGGAGAGCCCAGCGAGTTTCCTTCGTATGAGTATTGATATTTTCTGTTTGGGGGGCTCCATTCCTAGAAGCAAGAGAAAGGCTACTGACTGCAGCCTCACTGACAGCCTGAGATCAAGGGAATTCCCCTAGCATTACATTTAGAGGAGGGAGGACGGTGCCCCTCCTCCCCACTTGGAGTTATGGCAGGCAGAGCCCTCTCCATGGAGAATATGAATGCAGCGGCCATGCAGCTCAGGGTGGTGGCAGGGGCAGGAGGTCATGGCTGAAGGAATCTGAGGAGTGGTGTGGGTGCTGTTCCTAGCTCCAAATCTGAGCCTGATGCTCTGAGCTTCCAGCAGTTTCCATGAGTCCTGGGATATGCTTCATATCCTTCTCTGGCTTAGACTAGCTCATATGGGTTCTGAACTAAGAATCTCCCCTGGAACGAACATGTTCAAGGTTGTCCCTTGACTATCTAGCTCAATAATCCAATCTTTGATGCTCTGATGTTCTTTCTAAATCAGGGGGTGAGGGGGTGGGGGGGCTCTGTGTGCAGAGAGCCAGCAGGCAACCTGTACGCTCTTCTGCCATGAATGGCAGGGCCCAGTGGCCTGGCTCAGAAGTCAAGTTACAGAGCAGGCAGAGGCCTCCTAGGGCCTGGTGCAGGGAGTCCTCCTGGCTCAGGGGTTCCTTGCAAGGGACTGTGATCTGCTCTACTGCCAGTTCGCCTCCCTGTTCTTCCTAGGGTCTCAACCCCAGCATCTCTGCAAGGTCCCACTTTCCCAAGTGAGGCTCACCCTTGACAGAGGCCTCTGATACAGAAAAGTGGCCAGCACTTCAACAATGTGTATACACTTTGACCCAGACATTGCACGTCTAGGAGTCTGTTGCCCTAGAGATGCATGGATGCAGAGTCTCCAGCACAATGACAGGAGTAGGAAACCAGAAATGATCCAAAGGGACGAATTAGTAAGTTACAATGCTTATTAAATTATGGTGTGCAGCAACTGAAAATGCTGAAGAAGAGGAGTGTTGACTGGCCAGCCCGGCCAAGGTTCACCTGCAGGGAAATCAGGTCACAAAAGCGTCCAGGCCCTACAACCTTCCCCAGGCACCCTGACACACAGGCCTGTGCCCAAAGGGAAAGGTCTGGAAGGATGAACAGCAAGTGCAAAGAGCGCTGCATTCAGGGCGGAAGAATGTGTTCTTCACTTGCTGCTTGGTTTCAGATTGAATTCCTTGTTTTAATGGAATAAACATTTATTGTTTTTGTAATAAAAACCTTTAAAAATAAAAAGGATGCATTTTAATTACTGTATAGATCAGTGATAAATGGATATTTAATGTATGATTTTAATTTTATAGTTATAAAATATGTACGTTATTAAAAATGTAAATATCACTTCATGATGAAAAAAAGGTTTTAAAGAGATTTCTCTCCATCCCACCCAGCAGAGGTGATCTGCAGCTTGGTACCTGTCTCTTTGTCTCTGTCTCTCACATATGTGTGTCTCTCTTCGCTTAGCTCTCTTCCCTCCCTATCTTTCTTTCTCCCCCTTTGCTCCCTCCGGCTGTCTCTCTACCCTCTTTCCTCTGCGCATTGGCTGAACACTCAGCTACTAAAAGGAGCTCTCTGCATAGGTCGGGAAACAGCCGCCAGTAGCTCTGAGACTG
>NW_016107464.1:4823322-4858843 GCF_001604975.1 Cebus imitator | reverse complement strand
CCCTGAGTTGGAGTCTTGCTCTCTCACCAGGCTAGAGTGCAGTGGTGTGATCAAGGCTCACAGCAGCCTCGGTTTCCCAGGCTTAAGCAATCCTCAGCACCCTCCCAACCCCACTGCCATCTCCAGGAGCTGGATCTGGAACTACATGTGCAGACCACCTCACCGAGCTAATTTTTAAATTTTTAGTAGAGATGGGATTTTGCCATGTTGCCCAGGCTGATCTCAAATTCCTGGGCTCAAGAGATCCACCCACCTCAGCCTACCAAGTGCTGGGATTGCAGGTGTGAGCCACCATGCCTTGCCCATCGAATTTTCTGTATATCAGTGTTAGTGTTGTTTTCAATTCTTTGCTATTTCAAACAGTGATGTGATGAATATTTTTTAGCATACACCTTTGAAAAAGTGTCCAATATTTCTCTCAGACGAATTCCTAGAATTAGAACTGCTAGGCCAAATGTCTACACACTCAGATTTTTGAAAGGGACTGACAAATTGTTCTCCACGACAGTGGTATCCATGTACACTCCTACCAAGAGTCTCTACGGAGTATCTGTTTCTTGACATTCTTTTACAATGCTACCAAATGTCAAAACTTTGCCAGGCTATTGGTGAGAAACGATATGTGAATCATGCTTACATTTTCATTTTTCATCATCAATGAAATTGAGCTTGTTTTATAGTGACTAGCCATAGGAACTACTTCTCTTTTGAAGCACATGTGTTTGTCCTTCAAGTCGTTAAAAATCTGACCTGTGAGAGTTCTTTGTACCACAGGGATATTAACCCTTTCTCTGATCTATAGGTTGTGAGGAATACATTTCCAATTTGGGGTTAGTCTTTCCATCTTTTGACAATTTTCCATTTTTGTTTTGGCTACAGAGAAGGGCCAGCCATTCCCTCTACGGCTCCTAGCTCTCCTGTCAGACCTAAAAAAGGTGTCCCTAACCCCAAAAGTATGGAAATGTTTACTTAATAGGGTTTCATTTTTTATATATAAATGTCTAGCCGTCTGGCATTTGCTTTTTAATAAAAAATTATTTTTAATGAAAACAAAAATTAATCAGTTCCCTCAATGGATAAACTGTTTTCACTCTGATGGAGCAGGGGAAAGCAGAGCCCTGCATGACCTAGCCCTCACCAGCACCCCGGGGCCAGGGCACAAGGCTGACAGTTTCTCTTACTTGCAACTTGGACATCGTCAATGGTGACCACCTCATCCAGCTGCAGCAGGAGCTTCTCGGTGAAGGCAGCCAAGTTGGTTATGAAAATCTGGCCATTCTTTCTGGTACATTCCTGGAAAGAACACGGTGAGCACAGTGCTGCTGGGATAGGAGGCCAGCTGAAGAGGGATTGGGTGGACTCTGCAGGGAGATCTGGGGACCCAAGCCATTATATCCACTGTATCCAAGTAACCAGCATCTGGCCCTCAGCCAGGAGGCCTCTCCCGAGATGTGGTCTGGTTTAAAGATAAGAAATGATTCAGAAATGGCCAAGGGACACACACAGACAATTCACAGAAGAGGAAATAAAACTAGGCATGTATCATGAAACAAAACTTATCATCAGTAATTTTGTAATTAATTAATTTAGAAGTCAAAAAGGATACAAATTACAACAGCCAATAATGGCCATTTTTACCTACAAAACCCACCTACTCTCATGCCTTCTTTGGCAAAGATGCCAACAAAGGGCTGCTCCCAGCACCATCAGTGGCTGTCCATTGGGCCATTTTTGGAGCGTTCCTGGACAGGGGAATCAATGGTATCACTGACCTGCAGCTTCTCCCTGTTCATCCTAATCATGCTGTCCAGCTCTTCCTGCCTTTTCTCTTCATTTAAGTGTAGAGACTCCTTTTCTTGGAAATGTATGGGGTGTCCAAGATTTAGATGGAGCTTCTGGGCATTTTTGTCCTTTAATCAAACAATCCAGAATTCAGCGGTGATGTTGACCCACCAAAAGTCACTGGCCTGTGTCTTCTGTCAATTATGATTATGGCCAGACTCATGCGTCCTCTGACCTGGGTGTGTGGGGGCAATGGGTGGGCAGAATAGTGGCAGAGGGGTTAAGAGGGGGATATGGCTGGAGCTGACTCAGGGGGTTTGGAAGAGAAAAGGCTGAGCATCTGCCCAGCACAATCAGAGCTTTAGTCCAGTGAAATCAGCAGCACCCATATTCCACAGCTCCAAGGACCATCTTGGACAAGTATTGTTATCTCAATGACTATAGCCCCATGGAACCTAGCACACCCATTATAGCCAACAAGAAGTTTATTGAGCACCTTCTATATCAAAGCTGTTGGCTCAGTTCTTATTTCGCCAGTGGCTACTGTCCCTCATGCCCCATCAAAAAATTCCAAGTCCAGCTTACCTTCTTCCCTTGGACGTGGCCCTGCCCACTACCTGCCACCATTTCTGAACTCCCAGTTCCCCTGGTCCTGGAGTGGAAGGGCTGGTCCAGGGGCACTCACCTTTCTTTTCTCTAGCTGCTTGTGGAGTTCCTCAAACCATCCTCGGATCTCCTTCATGGAGGTGCAAAACTTGTTCCAGTGGTGCTCCTTCAAATTTTCCATCACTAACCAACACACTTGGGGCAGCAGCTCCTCAAATCTCCTCATCTGGATTCGTAATTCTGCCAGAATTGCAGGTAGGAGGTCAAGGGAGGGAACAGAGTAGAATCAAGTTGTGGAGGCGATCTCTCCAACAAAGGCCCAAAGCAGCTTCCCAAAGAGAAAATCTTGGTCTCTAATGTGGTAATAGCTAGTCCATCAAAAGGGGCCCTGGAGTCAAACTAGTACAGAAAATATGATAGCCAGGTACAGTGGCTTATACCTGTAAGCCCAGTACTTTGGGAGGCTGAGATGGGAGTATTGCTTGAGGCCAGGAGTTCAAGACCAGTTTGGCAATATAGCAAGACCCTGTCTCTAAAAAAAATTTAAACATTAGCCAGGCATGGTGGTACATGCCAGCTACTCAGGAGGCTGAGTGGGAGGATATTGTTTGAGCCCAGGAGTTTGAGGCTATGGTAAGCTATAATTGCACTGCACTCTAGCCTGGGCCACAGAGTGAAACCCTGTCTCTAAAATAAAATAAAATAAACTAGTGGCTTAAATAAATTCAGAGGGCTCCTATATATTCTTCAGACTTCTCATCTCATTTAAAATGCATTGTATCTCTCAGCATTTTTGGCTCTCATCTATTATTTCAACTATTGCTTTGATTCTAGGTCTCCCTCTTTCTCTGTATCTCCAAATTGCCATATGTTAGGCCTGCTCTTTCATTCATATCTCTTTATCTCTCTCCCATATTTTCATCTCTTTATCTTTCTATGTTATATTCTGATTATTTTCTTTGGATTTGCCTTCCAGTTCACCAGTTCTACTTTCAGCTGCATGTAACCTGATAATAAAGTCATACATAGTTTTAAATTTTCAATTCTTAATTTTTCCTTCATAGAAGTTCTATTTTATTCTCTTTCATAGCTACTTGGTCATTTTCATAGTCTCTTGCTTCTAATTCATTTTTCCAACTCCCTCTTTTATTTAACTTGAAGTGTATTGTTTTATATTCTGTGTCCAATACTTTAATATCTGAAGTCTTTGCTGGTCTGCTGCTGCTGCCTTTTGCTCAAGGCAATTTGTTTCCTTGTGTTTATGGGAATTTTGTTGCTCTCTGTTTATCACTGAGTTGTTATTCTGGGCATTTTATCTGTGGGAATCCTTTGAGGCATGAACTGAAGGTAGGTTTTCCTAGAGAGAATTTGTTATATTGCTAATAGGCAAGCTTCTGAACACCACCAACTCAAGATCATTTTAAACTCAGGTATTAGTTTGAGGTCTTTTGGATGATCCACAAAAGCAAAACTGAATTCATGTTTAGATAAGTGTAAATTATCTAAAGATAAATTTAGAAACCACACAAGGGCTGGCATATAGTTCTGTATTTCTTTTTGGAGTTTTTTTTCTTCACCCAGTACCACGGTTTTTAATAAGACAGTTTCCTTCTCATTACTGGAAGGGAGAAAGGGAAGAGCTTGGTTTCTGTCTCATTTGCCTTACTCTGGAATCCCTGCTGGATTCCACCTTTAGGTAGCTTGCTCCTTTTAGACTTTCCGCCTTAGAGGTCTGTGGATTTGTCTCTTGTTCTCAATACTCTGGAGGCCATGAAAATAGGGGCTCAAGTTCACCTGGGAGTCAGCAAATGCCCCTAGGGTAATAACCAGGGTTCCTACTCAATTTATCCTCAGAGTTTCTATTTTACTTAATTTTTTGCTTTTGTGTGCTTTTCAGTTTACAAATAGCTCTCTAATGCATTTAAAAGATTTTATTATGAAAATATTTTATGCAGCATTTTACATGTTTTAGTGGGAGAGTGGATCCTCCATTAGCCAAGCTGCAGGAAATAGAAGTCTTCAGTTAACATGAGTTGTGAGTTTACCAGAGAGGGATGCAGTCTTCAGCATTTTCCAAGCCCATTTGACCATGGAACCTTTGTTTTGAGGACAATCATGTAGGATGGGATCCCACAGAGTTTACATGGGGGAAATTCTGAGCTAGAGAAACAAAACGATGCCTGTAGTTTCAAGTCCGGTCATTCAACAGATACAGCTATGAGTACTGTAGCTGCTTAATTCCCTGTACATGCCATGTCTGTGTGAGGGAAGGACTTAAACCTCAAGAAGGCCTTCTGTCGTAGGTGTTAGTAATATCTGCAGTCCACAGACAAGAAAACCGAGGCTCTGGCTGGGCGCAGTGGCTCATGTCTGTAATCCTAGCACTTTGAGAGGCCGAGGCGGGCAGACCATCAGAGGTTAGGAGTTTGAAATCAGCCTAGCCAATATGGTGAAACTCTCTCTACTAAAAATACAAAAATTTGCCGGGCATGGTGGCATGTGCCTGTGGTCCCAGCTACTCAGGAGGCTGGGGCAGGAGAGTCTCTTAAACCCAGGAGATGGAGGTTGCAGTGAGCTGAGATTGCAGATCATGTCACTGGGCAACAGAGTGAGACCTCATCTCAAAAAAAAAAAAAAAAAAAAAAAAAAAACACCAAAAAAAAAAAAAAAAAAAAAAAAAAAAAAATCAGACAGATGAAATCATTTGGCCAAGTTCATATAGCTGGGAAGTGGCAGTGCTGGGTCCTGGCCCAGGTCTCGTTATCCCCTAAACTCTCCTCCTTCTACCCAGGAGGCCTCTGAAACAGCACAGTAGACCACAGCAAAATGTGGCAGATTCATACAATAGAGTATTATTCATTGATAAAAAGGAATGAAGTATTAATACCATCTACAACATGCATAAACCTTGAAAATTTATGCAAAATGAAATAAGACAGTCACCAAAGACTATATACTATATAATTCTATTCTCATGAAAGTAAAGAATAAGGAAGTCTATAGAGACAGAAAGTAGACTGGTGGTTGCGGTATGCTGGGGAGGGTTGGCGGATGGGGTTTCTAAAATTGACTGCGGTGGTGATTGCATAACTCTGTAAATAAGCTAAAAACCATTTACACTTCACGGGTAAATTTTATGGTACGCAAGTATCTCAATAAAGCTGTCAAAAATACCTGTGGAAGAAGCAAAATATTTTTAGAGGTACAAATCACCATATTTCTTAAGAAAAGTGAACTTTATTTTTTGTATTGTTGCTTTTCCCCAGTAAAATCTGGTTGTTGTTTTTACCTAATTTTAAGAGGTCAGTTTTTCACAGGGAAGCTCCTCTGCCTCCCCCAGATGAGAGGATCCAGGTCACAAGGCCAAGGCTGAGCTCCACCACTGGCTTCTCACGATGCCCCACTCCCTATGCCTACCTACATACCCACCTATGAGGCAGGAGTTGTGGTACTCATCCGCCTGGCTCTGGTACTCCAGGATCTTTTTGCCGATGTTCTCTGCGCACTGGTCGAAGGTATCATACATGCAGTCAGGCCTGGTGACTGGGCGTTTTTCTTTACGGTAGAACTCCTGCTGGAGAGGGTCGACCATGTGTGGATGAGGACCCCATGGGACTCTGGCCCTTGCTCCTGGGATCTACCAGCCTGCCCTCGCCTCCACACTCCGCAGCCTTTGCTCGTGGCTTCCCCTGTGGAAGTGACATAGGCAGACACTCCTCCTTCCCTGTCTGCGCATGTCACCTCCCTGGGCCCACCTACAGTGACTGGGGCCATGGCCAGCCCTCGTTATTTCTTGAGGGCCCACCTAGATTGATCGGGGCCATGGCCAGCCCTCATTATTTCTAGAGGGTCCACCTAGAGTGACTGGGGCCATGGCCAGCCCTCGTTATTTCTTGAGGGCCCACCTAGAGTGACTGGGGCCATGGCTAGCCCTAGTTATTTCTTGAGTGAGTGACTGGCGAGAATCCTATTTATTCTTCAAGACCCAAATAAATGGAATCTCAGATTGGTGACCAGGTTGGGAGCTTACAAGGAAGTGCCAAGCTGGGTATAGGCTGCAGGCCACAGAGATGGACAAGCCAGGGACCCTGCTCTGAAGGAGGCAGAAGCCCGTGGGAGGCAGACAGGAGAATGCACCCACACCATGGTACAGGATGTGTGGGTGCAGAGCGTGTGGGAACAGGACACTGGGCAGCTTGTCTGGTGCCTGCTCCCGCTGTCCCACCTCTTTCTGTGCCCCCGCCACAACTGACAGCTTCCCACTGGGTCTGGGTGCCTTGGGGACAGAGGCTGGGCTTGTTCCTCTTGGCACACACAGTACCTGACATGTGAGTGGTGTCTAAGTAGTGTTTGGTGATCAATTAGATGAATGAATGAGGTTTAGTTTCGAGAAGCAAAAAAAGTCATAGGAGATAACAGAAGGTGGGATGCTGTGGTCGTGGCGGGGGTAGAATCCTCTCTTCCTCATTTTCCCCCAAGTGGCCTGATCAGCAGACTGCAGAAGTAAGGGGTGGCTTCCAGGGCAGGCACAGGCTGTGAGTGGTGGTTCTCACCTCTGCGACCGTCAGCAGGATCTCATTGCTCTCCCAGAGGAGGGTCAAGATGATCCCCTTAAAATCCCTGCAACAAACACAAGACAGGTCCCTGAGGGGCCTGGTCTAGACACATCCACATGGACAAAACCAAATGAGCAGAACTCTCCAAGTGCTCTGTTTCAAGGTCACTTCTTGAAATTACTCACTGCTGCCCCAGGACCTCTGCACACTCTGATTCCTCTCCATGACAGCAGCAATTTCCGACCACCTGGTTTTAATACGCTTTGATTAATGCCCCCTCAGCCCTATGGCATGCTAATCAGGTGGATTTGGGCTGATTAACCACCATCTCTCCCAGCAGTCTGCTCTGTGAAGGCCACCAGGGTTTAAGGTCATAAATGGGAGGCTATCAAGCTGAAATGACTCCAGTGTCTGGACTTCCTACCTAAAAAACAAACCCAACTCAGAATGAACGGTCAAAGTCTAGGAAAATGTAAGCTTAATCAGAAATCGTCAGCTAGGAACTTCTCACTTTAAGCAAATATTTTCTTTGTCTTGCTTCTGTGAACATCTTATAAAAGGTTTCCCCTGGTGTTCCCTCAGTGGATCTCTGCACCGCTGGGGGTCTGGCAATGCCCAATGCATGAATAGCTGACTGCTCAAATAAACTCACCAGCATTTTAATGTGCCTGACTTTATCTTTTGACACAGGACATGGCCCTGTCTGTACTTGTTCACCATGGAATCCCCAGCCCCACTGCAGTGCCTGCAGCTGGTAATGCCTTGGTTAGCTGAAAGAATGATTACTCATAAATAGTTCAAATGAACAGGATTTCATGTAGGACCAAACATCTGCCTGCATCAAGCTGTAAAGAACAGAAGGCCAAAGTATTAATGGTGCAGGAGTGCCCCTGGGTGTCGGACGAGGGAACTGTCTACCTGCCAGCTGGAGGCTACACCTGGGCTGCCTGATGTCACAGCCACACTTCTCTTGAAAAGTTCACGACCCCCAGAGATGAGGTCCCCAGGGTGAAAGGGTGATGAGATGGGCCGCTGTATGGGGGTGATCTCTGATATAGGGGAGAGGGAACTCCTTTGTGGAGCTTGACTTTCTCTGAAGGCTTTTCGTTTTCTGAACTTGGAATTTTGCTTGTTTGCTTGCAATGAAGCTATACTAAGTTTAACAGCTTTTTTTTTAATCACTAGAGTTACAATAAAGGAAAAGAGAAATGGGGGAAAGCACTGAAAAACATTACAAAAAAAAAAGCTCAGACCTCGAAGGGGATCTGTTGCCCTACCACCTGGAAATGCTTGTTAGCTCGGAGAATGTGAAATTTTGATGAAAATGTTTCTCAACAAATTTAGGTGAAGTGGGCCAAAACAAACTGACCTTGATCTTTGCTGTCCCCTCTCACTGATCCCCTGCTTAAACCTCCCTTTCCCCTTTCTGATTTTTCCCCTCAGCTGAGTCACATTTGCTGCTCCCCAACCCAAACAGGCTGAATACAGTCAAAAGGAAAGGCATTGTCACTCACTCGGCGGGAGGAGGAGGCTTGTCCCCGAGCACCTGGTACTTTCTCTCCGTTTTGTTGGGCTTGGAGTGCCGCGTGAGGCTGTAGGACAAAGGTGGGTGGGTGGTCTGGAGGCTGTGGACGACACAATGTAGGTCTGAACCTGCAGGATCCCTGACTAAGTTGCTGGAGGCGTGGGACCTGCCCGTGGGCGACCCAGCTCTCATTTCCAGGGTCCAGCCCTTTGAGACGTGTCCCTTCTCAACAGCTGTGTGTCTCTACCTTATCGTGGGGTGAAACCTTAATCACCTTAACTGCTAAAACCCAACCATGGCTGCTGGGAGAGGGTGAGGGGCAGAGGTGCTCAGGTCCAGAAATTTGCATTCTTGCCTCCCCGTGATGAGGACCCAAAGAAAAAAACGTTGAACCACAAGCAGGAATGCCAGATTTGGCCATAACAATACAGTGCACCCATTTAAACCTGAATTTCATATTAACAGAGTGATTTTCAGCATTAGTATATCACGTGCAGTATTTAGGATATACTTATGCTAAAAAAAATTAGGTGGTGTTGATCTGAAATTCCAGTGTAGATGGGTGCCCTCTCTTTTATCTGGCAGCCCTAGTGACTTGGACTTCCTTTTGTAACCTCAGAGTCTGAACATGGAAACAGCTCATGGTGGATCATATAAAAAGAGAGCTCTGACCCACGATGCGCAGCAACCTACCCAGGAGACCACCCCCTTATCTACAAGAAGCCACCCAGGAAGTCAGCCTGCTCTAAGTCAGACTTGCAGGAAGTGCGACTGTCATCTCTGGGGACAGTCTGTATCATCACTAATCAATTGTTATCGCCTATAACAGCAGGCCCCAAACAGGCAGGACTTGATTAATAAATGACGGCTTTCCTAATTTTTGTCCTCATTTCCAACTTCGGACCAACCAGAGAAAGTCAAACATGTCCCCTCACCAATCACCTGGGATGCCCTGCTTTCAGCGGGCAGCCTCCAGCTTCCCCATGCCACAACCCCCAACCAGGGCACAGCTGGAGAGGAGGGCAATGCTTCCCATTCCTCTCCTGCCCTGGGAGCTCTGCTGACACGCCCTGGATGGTGGCTGACTCCCTGCTGCGGTCAGCCCTGAGTCAATAGCCTTTGCTCTTCTCCTGGTGGCTGGTCTTTTGTTTCGTTCCACATTGCATGCAGCACACACGCTCAACGAGACCTTCTGGAGGGAAAGGCAAAACAGGGATTCCCTTAACCTTCTCAAAACCAGGAATGAACCTGTGTCAACCAGGTTGACACAAAGAGCTAGCAAGTCTGCTCAGCCACGGGGCTTCTGATATGCCCCTTCCATAAAATCTGCATGTGAGGTAAGCTTCGAGTTTAATGACCTTGCTGAGGCTTGGTGGGCAGTGTGCCAAGGCCCAGGACTCTTGTGCGGCTCTGTGATGTCCCTCCAGGAAAGCAATCGGCCCCGTCTTTCTAACCATAACTGTGTGTGGCAGGGCTGAGATCCACCAGCACCATGGACAACCAGCAAACCAAGGACGGCGCCTGACTAAAGCCGGGGTCAGAGCTCACTCCTCACTGAGCCCCATCAAGTCTCAGAGCTGTGAGCTCCGTGGTGCCTTCTGAGGAAAAGCCTGGGAAAGCCATGGGTCATCTCCCGCCTTTGTATGGAGAGATGGACTGGGAAGGAGCGATTCTGGCCGCCCTGTGTCCTACCTGCCTGCAGAGGTGACACTGGCACTGGACAGGAGCTTCTTCCCAGAGTTTTCTGGCCGACACCGGTGTCGCTTGAAGCCTTTGGGTGACGAGGCCCCAGGACAACAGCAGAGGACAGGAGGTGAGGATGGGCCACACGGCACCGCCAGCCTCACCCCCACTGCTGTCCCGAGACCCACAAGTCTGTGCGCCTCTACCTGTCTGGGACCGATCTTTGTCACAATGGTGGGTTGGCCATTTTGCGTTGGGAGGTCTGAAACCAAAGGAAAGGGTGTGAGCTCTTCCACAGTGACCATGAGGACAGCTCCGGCCAGGGTCTGAGCAACATCCCAGTTAGTCCTCAGCATCATGTCAGTCCTGTCATAAGCCCCATTTCAGATGAGGAACTGGGGCTCTGGGTGGGAAGCCCGTTGTCTGAGGTTGCAGGCTCTCAGGGGTGAACCACATGGAGCCTCAGTGTGCGGGGCCCCAAAGCTGGTCCCTGAAGGTCCAGGGCCAGGGGCTGGGGCAGCAGGGCCTCGGGTGCACCCCAGGGGGCCACTCACTGCAGGATCTTCCTGATCACATCCACAGCTGGGTCCTCAATCAGAGGCTTCCCCATGCGGGTCAGCTGGGCGAAGGACTCAGGGGTGACCAGGTCCAGCTTGGCCTCCTCTTCAAGGGCTTCTGAAGATGTCAGGATGTCACTCTTCTCCTCCAGGTCCTTCAGGATGGTGTTCTGCAGGCCAGAGAGAAGGGCCTGAGTATGTGAGGACTGGCCCAGGTGCCAGCTAGGCAGCAAGCCGAATTCACGTTCTTTCCCACCCAGCCTCGGTGGAATGGCTGTAGAGAAACGGTGGAATTGGTGCTCACGGTGCCTAGGCTGTTCCCTGTTTCATTCTGAGTCTCATCTTAGCGATGGCCTGTCAAC
The DNA here is from genome assembly GCF_001604975.1 of Cebus imitator. NCBI lineage: Eukaryota > Metazoa > Chordata > Mammalia > Primates > Cebidae > Cebus > Cebus imitator. Next base: position 4,847,772 of record NW_016107464.1, on the reverse strand, counting down.
CCCTTGAGTGAAAGTCCTAGGCTGGACCCCTGGAGCCCCATGCTGCTGGACACCCCACCAGAGATAGATGGATGCCTCATGCTGGCTGCATGGTGGGAGGGGCCTCCCCACAGAAGGAAGGCTGGTCCAGGCCTGGCGGTGAGAGCAGGGCCTAGCAGTGCTCTACTCCGCAGCCATCAGCTCCTGGGGCCCTCTGGAAGTTTGCTGAGCATCTCAGCCCAGTGTGAGGGGTGTGCAGGGGTGGGGGTGATGCAGGCTCTGCCCACAGAGGCTTGCAGTCTCAGGGCAGACAGCCTACAAAATGGAGACCTCCAACACGTGGTCTGCAGACTGACGGGGAGGTGAGGCTGGACTACAGGCCAGGAGACCCCAAACCAGTCCAAGGGGCGAGAGGAGTCTAGTGGGGAGCAACGTCATAGGCAGAGTGAGGTGGATGAAGGGACATGGAGGACAAGGCATGGAGGCTGCTTTGTGTCTAGTGAAAGGGTTTGGATTTTGCCCTAAGGGTAGGGGAGTGACATGGTCAGACCAACCTCTTCCAACCATGTTCGGGGAATGGACCATGGGAGACGTGAGAGGTTGTGGGCACCAGGCAGGTAAGAGGCAGGGGGTCTGGATGAGGTGTTGGGGATGGCATGGGGAGAAGCCAGGGCTGCTCCTGGGTACAGGTGGGAAGGAAGAGGCTGAGAGGTGGGGCTGGCCTGAGAGCCTGTGGACACGGTGAGTGAGGGTCCTGATGGAGCAGGGGAGGTAGTGCCAGGAGCTGAAGGGTCTCCCCCAAACCAATGCAAGAGAAGTGGCCCACTGGGGATTAGAATCCAGCTCTGACTTCACAGCTTGTGATCTTTCCACGGCGTCTCAGTAGACCTGATGTCCAGTGGAGGCCTGGGGGTCCCCTCTTCCCTTTGGCTCTGCTGAGCCCTGCGGGTCTCCTGGGAGCCCAGACAACAGCTCACCCGCCCTTTCCTGCCACCCCATCCCATTCCTTACGGTGAAGACCAGTTCGGTCATGGACAACCTGTCCAGGCTGCAGTTGAGGTACTGAATCCTCTGGCTCAGTTTTTCTTTCCAAGTTTGGACGAAGCCAAGGAGTTCTTCTGTGGTCACCGTCTAGTGAGAACACGGAGGAAGAAGGCCCCAGGGAAGCAGACTGCAGGAGGATGGGCAGATTCTGTGGGAACTGCAGGAACAGGGGCTGGGCTGGTGAGGATCAAGCCTCTTGGCTTAATGGAGGCTCCTCATGTGCAGGGAGGGCCCTGGGGAGTGGGGAAGGCTGGGCTGGCTCTGCCGGTGGTCTTTACTTCACAGTGAAGGACAGTGCATCCTTCACTGATGGGGACATCGGTTGCTCTCTTCCTGGATCTACGGGTTCAACGCCGGGCAAATGACTTAAACTTGCTCAACGTGGTCTCCCCATCTGTAAGATGGGGACACAGAATATTCCCTAGGATCTTCTCTGGCTCTAACATTCTATGTTTAGAAGGAAATATTTGATCCAGGTGGCAAGGGTGTGTAGGAGTGTGTAGGAGAGTGATCTGGGCATCTCCATGGCAACATCTAACACGCACCCCCTCGGAGCAGCACCCCACAGGTGTGCAGGAATGCGACTGCAAGGATCTTCCCTCTCGCCACATATTCAGGGCATCACTCTTGTCCCCTGATCACTGCTTTGCAGACTGTCCAGCCAGCCTCCTCCATCAACACAGGAATGCCTGCACACCCATACTCACATGCTCCTCACCTGGCTGGAAGGCTGGGCAGCCCCTGGCACCCACGCAACACCCTAACAGGAGAGGACAGAGCAGGGGTTGGGAGGTGGGGATGTGAGAGACTGGACGTTTCTGTTCTGGAGAGGCAGAGCTGCCTTAAAGAGCCTGTTAAAGTCACAGCTGATTAACCGCATTTTCCCCCTGCTCCCCATTTAGGGGGCTCACAAGGGAGACCAGGTAAGTCACGGACAAAATATAGGGACCACCTTTCCTCTGCACATCTGCACTGCAGGGCAAGTAACCTCAGTGGATGTGTAGAAACATGTGCATGCATATACATAAGTGGGTTTAGAGGGCCTCTGTGGAAAATGAGAATAGTGAGAGGGACATTTATTCTACAAACTATGCTTTGTGAGTGTTTACACTTTTTTCAAGAGTCATGCAATATGCTATACAAGAAAAAGCAATAAAGACAAAAAAAATAGATGTGCGGTCAGTGCTAACAATAGAACTGCAACTCAGAGTCACTGAAATGGTAGAGAAAAGACAGGGAATGGTGAGGAGGAAGCTTCCCACTCCTGAACCTTCAGGCTGGGGTGTCTGGTTCTGGGAGCACCTGGCTGGGCTGCTGAGGAAAGGTTCCCTGGAGTGGCCTGGGTGACAGGCCAGGGAAGACCGAATGGAGCAAGTTTAAGTCATTTGCCCGAAGTTGAAGCCGCAGATCCAGGAAGAGAACTCCCGGGGTCCCCGTCAGTGACGGATGCGCTGCCCTTCACTGTGCAGACTGGGGGATAGAGTCGTGCACTCATGGCAGAAAAACAAGCACGTAGACACCCAGAACCCTGCTCTGAGGATCAGGGCCTGGTAAATGCTTGGAATCACGCTCCCCTCAAACTCCGCTCCAATTCTGACTCTCCATACTTTAAAAAGAGAAAACCAGTTTCTGTGCTACGATCAAAGGAAGCAAGTAGGACCAGATGTGGCGGCTCACTCCTGTAATCCTAGCACTTTGGGAGGCCAAGGCAGGCAGATCACTTGAAGTCAGGAGTTTGAGACCAGCATGACCAATGTGGTGAAATCCTGTCTCTACTAAAAATACAAAAATTAGCCAGTGTGGTGGCGGGTGCCTGTAGCCCCTGCTACTCAGGAGGCTGAGACAGGAGAATCACTTGAACCCTGGAGCTGGAGGTTGCAGTAAGCTGAGATTGTGCCACTGCACACTGCACTCCAGCCTGGGTGACAGAGCGAAACTCAGTCTCAAAAAAAAAAAAAAAAAAAAAAAAAGCAAGTAGAAAGTCAAACAAAAAGTGGTTGTTCATGGGGCAGGGCCCTGCTTCTGTCATGCGTCCGGAACTGAGTTCTCCTTACAGCAAGGGACACCTAGTGACATCCCAAGGGAGTGAGGTCAGAGGAAGCCAGACTCAGGCATCCCCCATCACTAGACGCTGCTCCATGCCTACCTGGGAGGGGTTGGGGGTGGAGAACAGTGGCTGCTTTCTCTTCTGTTCCTTTCTTCATTCCATGAAACAGGGGTTAAATAGGAAGGCTCAGAGATGTCCCTGCCCCACCCCACCAACCTTGTGCTGGAGAAATCCTGTACACACATGGAAGTTTATTTCAAGTTTATGATTCTAGCGTGATATATATTATTCACATGCAGGATCTATTGAACACTTACGGTTTTCTCTCCCCTGGACTCTCGACAAGTTTTGATCTTGCTCTGAAGCTGTTGCAGAGAGAAATTTAATCCATTTGTTTGTGAATTGGATTTGGCCACCTAGAAAACCAGAGGTTCTGAGATTTTGTTTCTAGAATACATATTGTGATCTGGGAAATGTTTGGTGAAACATACCATCTGAGAAACTGATTAAGCACTGAAAAAAAATGAAATCAGGGGAAGATATGCAGTTTTACTGCATTGAAACAATTTTTCCCCCTCTCAAATAAGTAAGGTTCAAACAAAATTGGCACCCCATAGTGCGGTGAGGGAGCTGGGAGACCAGGCTCCGCTCCAACAGTGCAGGGCCAAGGCTGTAAAAACTCCCTGGAGAGCTTAGAGAACTGTGGAAAGGTCATGCTCTGACCCAGGACTGTGGCTTCCAGGAGCCGTCCTAAGGAGGTGGTCAGATTGTCCTGGCAAGGGCACTTTTCACAGTACCACCTTTCATAACAAGAAGCGAAATTCACCAAATTTTTCTCCAGAAAGGAATGCTTAAGTAAAAACGTCAACACATTCATGACAGAGAAGCCATCAAAACAGTGTCTTTGCAGAATATTTAAAGATTATACAGCTTATAAAACTGGTGTAAATAGCAAGCAGCCAATTTTAGTATATCCCCATCTTTTCATGTATAGAAAAAAAAGCTTAAAAATAAATCAAAATCTTAAACAGGGGTTATGCTATGTGGTAGAATTATGGATTATTCTGTTATGTATTTGTTATATATTTCCAATATTGTCCATGATGGAAATGTATTTTGTTTATCACAGGTGTTAGATATTTTGAAATGCAAACCTTGTACCCTGTGAACAGTCCCCAAATATCAGCTCAGAAAAAAGAATCGGTGCCAGCACCAGCTGGAGGCTCATTAGGAATATGCTCCTCAAACAAGAGTGCGGTTACATGCCCTGGAGCTGTGGGCTCTGCTCCTTGCTGCTGCCTCCTGTTCCTTCTGGAATGACTGAAAGGTTCTTCTGGGGCCTCTACCAGAGCCTGCCTTCACTGAGGATTCACTATGCTCCAGGGACTATGTTACGAGTTTGGCACATATCAGCTCATTTATTGGTGCCATGATATTAGGAATTGCTTTTATGATTCCCATTTCATAGATGGATGAATTAAACACTTCCTGGGGCAAAAGGGGGCAGGAGGCTGGGACTAGAGTCCCTGTCTCAGAGCCTGAGAGATGCCAGCAAACCCTTCTTTTATCAAATTGCACTTGCCACTCTCAAAAGACAGGTCTGTCTTCCTCAGCTCAGTTTGTCCTAGCCCCAGTGGGTCCTCAAACATTGTTCCCTGAATGGGCATTGACCTACACAGATAATTCAGGCCCTTCGTTTCCAGTGTACCCCAAGTCTCACTCATCCCACTTCCACTCAGCTCTGGAATCAGAATGTGTCCCAGGTGACTTTATGCCCAGGCCAGATTCTCTCCCACTCGGCCTCCCACTTCTGCCTCCACTCCTACCCACCTCCAGCCTTTCTGTGGCCAGCAGCCAGGACCCCACACCCTCCAAGTGCAGTCCTGAGCAGATGGTCCCACCCAAACCCACCCCAGGCCCCACTGCCTGCCAGCTGGTGCTCTCCAAACACAGAGCTTCCCACTTCCTCCCTCACACTCTTGCAGTCCTGGTCTCCAGCCCCCTGGATTTTCTCCATCACACTTCACTTCCCACTGCCTACCTGGCTGGCTCCTACTTCTCTGGCAAGCCTCTGGAAGCCCCCCTTTCTTAGTCCAGGTTAAGTCTTCGCCTCTGAGCCCCTTCATCCTCACGGAGCCACCTTATCCTTCTGTTGCACAGATGGTCTGTTTGTGGTTATGGCCATAAGCTCTGGTGTCGGTCAGACCTGGGTTCACGTTTTGACTTTACCCTTCAAGAGCTCTGTCTTCCTACCTAAGTCACTAAAATGCTCCTCAGTTTATCTCTACAATGGGGATAAAAACAGTACTTGCCTCCCATAGCTCTTATGAGGACCAAGACAGCTAATTGAAATAAGTTGGTTAGCAGGATGCATGGTGCTCAATAACTAGTAAATATCTGCAGTTATTAAGATTTCATTTTTGGCCAAGCGCAGTGGCTCACGTCTGTATTCCCAGCACTTTGGGAAGTTGAGACAGGAGGATCGCTTGAGCCCAGGTATCCGAGACCAGTCTGGGCAACATAGGGAGACCCCATCTCTACAAAAAATAGAAAAAAATTAGCTGGGCATGGTGGTATGTGACTGCTGGCTGGAGCTGCCAGCTACTTGTGGGGCTGAGGTTGGAGGATCGCTTGACCCCTGGGAGTAGAGGCTGCAGTGAGCTGTGTTCACACCACTGCACTCCAGCCTGGGTCAGAGTGAGACCCTGTCTCAAAAAAAAAAAAAAAGAAAATTGTGTCTGTCTTCCTGGCTTACGAGCAAGTCCCACACACATGACAGAGACCACACGGCCTCCCAGCACCCGGGACAGTGCCTAGTGTGCAGGTGTGTGTGATAAAGATCCTTGATGAAGAATGAATCTATCTTACCTGGCACTTGATGTTCACTTGCAGATTTGTCAGCAACCGCTGGATTTTCTCTATGAAAATAAGGTCCACAGACAGGTTACGGAATTTGCTTTCAAACTTGTTGATGACATCATTGGCCTGTACAGAGAGATAAAGGGTAAAGGACAGGGGCTTAATCTGGACCTTTTGGACTCTGAAAGAGGAAGGGGACAGGCCCAGTGAATGTTTGGATGAGGGCTTGGCCCTCCCTTCAGAGGGAGCTGAGCAAGGGATACTGCAGAAGGGGTTGGCCTGGGGCCTGGCTGGGGGCCCCACCTGGTCCAGGTACTCGTTCTCCATCTTCTCCATGTTGACCATGATTATACTTTCAACTAACTCTATCCGGGCGGTTTCCTTCTCCAGTCGACGACACAGTGAATTGATTTCTTTAGGAGAAAAGTTGCCTCCCTCTGAAAACAATCTGAAAATAATCAGAGAGAAATAAAAGCCACAGATCAGACCTGAGAGTTCCCATCTCTCCCCAATACTGTGGCTAACATATACTTTTAATCTAGGCTTCAGGTTAGAGTTCGAGACGATGGGAAAACGAGTGCAGATGGCTTAAGGACAGGAGTAGGATTCATCAACAGTGCGAATCTCTGTTTTTGTCAGTTTGTCAGGTTGGAGGCCTTAATAGACCCAACTGAAACAAAATTCAAAATAAAAATAGTTTTAGAATTAAAATCTGCGTAAAGGTAAGAATTCTTCATGAACCGGCTGGGCGCAGTGGCCCAGGCCTGTAATCCCAGCAGTTTGGGAGGCTGAGGCAGGCGAATTACTTGAGGCCAGGAGTTCAAGATTAGCCTGGGCAACATAGCACAACCCTGTCTCTATAAAAAGTAAAAAAAATTAGCCAGGTGTGGTGGCATGCACCTATGATTCCAGCTACTTGATGAAGATGGATTTCTTGAGCCCAGGAGGCAGTGGTTGCAGTGAGCTGGGATTGCACCACTGCACTCTACCCTGGGTGACAGAGTAAGGCTCTTAAAAAAAAAGAAAAGAATTCCAGATGAAGTGAAACTAGAAGGGACCTTGGAATGTGGGTGGCACCAGAAGCCAAAACTTTGCACCAGAGACTTGGAGTTCAGTCTTGATGACTGCACAGGTGAAGGGATAGCCTGGAGCTGGATGCAGAGGACAACCCTTGCATTATGAGACCAAGGAAGAAACGAGCCCCACCAGATTCCAGGACTCTCTCCTGTCTAGATCCAAGGGCAAGGAAGAAAGAAAAGATATCTCTCCCCTGAAAATTCATCACACAAACTAGACTTCACATACATTTACAAACTGAATTCATATTCTCTGGAGTGACCCAAAAAAACTCAGAGAATTCTAATTGGTCCTGGGTAGGTAGTACCCCCTTGGCTACCCAGCAGAAACAAATAAGGATTCTCTCTGAAGGAATGCAATGTCCAGTCCAGGCCTCAAAGAATGCCACAGATGAAGTCCCAAAGAAAATGAGTGACTCGTAGTTTGAAAAATTGGTAAGGAAACAAGATACACGATACCATACATGAGAACCAGTAAAACAATAGAGAACAGAAACAGACCTCCCACAAAACCCTCAGATCTGATATAAACTACAAAGTAACTAGGCTTAAGATGTTTAGAGAAATAAAAAGCTTCAAAATATGAGGAAGGAACAGGCAGTTTTGAAAAAGTATCAAATATAACTACAAATGGGCCAAGCGTGGTGGCTCACACCTATAATCCCAGCACTTTGGGAGGCCGAGGCAGGTGGATGATTTGAAGTCAGGAGTTCAAGACCAGCTTGGCCAATATGGTGAAGCCCTGTCTCTATTAAAAATACAAAAATTAGCTGGGCATGGTGGCGCATGCCTGTAGTCCCAGCTACTTGGGATGCTGAGGCAGAAGAATAGCTTGAACCCAGGAGGTGAAGGTTGCAGTGAACCGAGATCACGCCACTGCACTCCAACCTGGTTGAGAGAGCAAGAATGTCTCAAAAAAATTTTTATATGTATATATATTTTTATATGTATATATTTTTGTGTGTATATACATATATATACATGTATGTATACACAAATGGAAACTACAATAATTAAAATTGAAAACTCAGTGAATAGATTTGCGGGGGGAGGGTTCAACACAGTTACAGAATGAATTAGTGACTAGGAAGAATAATATAAAGAAATTAGCTAGAATGAAGCTAAAATATGCAAGACTGATGTAGAGATAGGCAAGATAGAGATGATTAACATGTCAAATTATAGTTTTAGTTTCTGCTACTTTCCAAATTTTCATTAAAAAACCTATATAATCAGAAAAATCTTAATAATATTTAAAACAAATGCAAGCTTTGCAGATACTGACATGGAAGGTGACCACTGCTAGGGCTCACAAAATGATACACAAAAATGTGCTGCTTTAAACTTCAAACTGAGAGTACCTGGGGGGCATTAAATGCAGGGAAGAGATTTCTCTAAAGTTCGCCTATCAACCTAAGGCTGGATCCTCCAGAAGATACTCAACTGTTGTGAACCCCTTCCCCAGAGATCTCATCTACCAGGAGAAACGGATGCATAGTTGCGGGAAGGAAGACTGGAGTTGACACCGTGCCCAGAGCCTGGACGGAATTGGTCCCAGGCTATTGTCTGTTCTTTGGGTCCATTAATCTCTCCTAAACATCATTTTCTCTTCCTCTAAAATTTTCTATATCTCCTATTTCTCACTCCCTTCTGAAGAGGATATTTAAGCTTCAACTATCTGGCCTCTGTTTGAGTTTCAAACTTTGTGTGACTCCTAAACACTTGCATATTAATAAATTGGTGTGCCTTTTTCCCGTTAATCTGTTTATTGTCTTTTTTTTTGAGATGGAGTCTTGCTCTGTCTCCCAGGCTGGAGAGTGCAGTGGTGTGATCTCAGCTCATGGAAACCTCTACCTCTCAGGTTCAAGTGATTCTCTTACCTCAACCTCCCAAGTAGCTGGGATTACAGGCTCCCACCACCACTCTGAGCTAATTTTTGTATTTTTAGTAGAGATGGGGTTTCTCCATGTTGGCCAGGCTGGTCTCAAACTCCTGACCTCAGGTGATCTGCTGGCCTCCGACTCCCAAAATGCTGGGATTACAGGCATGAGCCACCACACCTGACCTTGTTTTATTGGCTCAAATTGTTGAAACTTCAGGGGTGGAAAGGAAATTCCTTTAGTCTCTACATCACCTTGGTTTGGTAACAGTGGTAGTGGGGACTGCAGGTCAGCATGTGTACTAGGATTCCATTTCTGTACAATACTATCAATTTTTTGCTCATGTATACATAAGTACAGGCACATAGAAAATATATTTTTGGAGGGCTTCCACTTTGTACTTTACATAAAATCTGTGTTTGATTATGCTATAATGATTAAAAGATTTGTGATTTTTAAAATAGCATAAGCCTTAAAAAATAAATATCACCTTCATAAGTGTCAAAGACTAAATCCAGGATTACTGTCATGTAGGTCTAAGATTGCAGGAGTAAAAATAAGGGGAAAGAATGGCCAATAAACACACAGAAAGGTTAACATCATTAATCGTCAAGGAAATGCAAATCAAAACCACAGCATAGTACCACTTCACATCCATTAAGAGGTCTATTATAAAAAACAAGAAATGCCAGAAAGTAACAGCATTGGTGTTAATGTAGAAAAATTGGAACCCTTGTGCACTGCTGGTGAGAATTAATCTGGCGCAGCTGCTGTAGAAACAGTATGATGGTTCCTCTGAAAACTAAACGTAGAATTACCATTTAATTCAGCAATACCCAAAATAATTAAAACCAGGACCTTGAACAGGTATTTGTACACCAATGTTCCTAACACCATTATTCACAATAGTCAAAAGATGGAAACAACCCAAATGCCCATCAACGGATGAATGGGTAAACAAAATGTGATATATGCATACAATGGAACATTATTCAGCCTTAAAAAGGAATAATTTTGTGACACATGATACAACACGGATGAAACTTGAAGACACTATGCTAAATGAAATAAGCCAGACAAGAAAAGGACAAATATATGATTCCACTTATATGAGGTACCTAGAGGTTCCAAATTCACAGAAACACAAAGCAGGATGGCGGTTGCCAGGGACTGTGGGGAGAGAGGAATGGGGAGTTCTTGTTAATGGTACAGAGTTTCAGTTTGGGAAGATGAAAAAGCTCTGGTGACCAATGGTGGTGATGGTAGCACAACAACCAGGATATCCTTAATGCCACTGATCCGTGCACCTAAAAATGGTTAAGACAGTAAGTTTGAGGTTATGTATATTTTGTCAAAATTAAAAATTAAGGGAGAAACAAGCCCACATCCCAACAGAGAAACTCAGGTGGCCTGAAGAGGTCCTGGACAATGGCTCCCACCTGCAGTGTTTGATGAACTCAATATTTGAGGAGTGGAGTTTGCCCAGACTCTCCTCCAAGTACTGCCGGAAGCTGCGGAGGGACACCTGGGTGACATCGACATAGCTAAGCAACTCCCGGTGCAGTGTGTTGCTGAGAATGGCCAGCCTGTAGGAGACAGAGGAGGGACAGGACAGTGATGGGGGACAACCCTGGGGGATGTGGGAGGGGCAGGTGGGGATGGTGACCAGCCTGGGGGATGTGGGAGGGGCAGGTGGGGATGGTGACCAGCCTGGGGGATGTGGGAGGGGCAGGTGGGGATGATGACCATCCTGGGGGACACAGGAGGGACAGGTGGTGATGGTGACCACCCTGGGTGACAAGGGAGGGGCAGGTCATGATAATGATGAGCCTGGGGACACAGGAGGGACAGGTGGGGATGGTGACCAGCCTGGGGACATGGGAAGGGCGGGTGGTGATCAGTGACCTTCCTGGGGTGGGCATGAGAGGGCAGGGTAGTGACCTGGGCCTGGAAAGAGGACATCCTGGGAGTCTATTTGGGCTCCATAAGCTGTGCCCACCTGCCCAGCTCCTCTGGGTAGCAAAAGGGGCAGAAGAAGGAAGTTCAAAATGCCAGTGTCTGCAGAATGTTACGGATCAGAGAGGATTCTTCTCTCTCTGACCTTTGCCATCAAATTAGTGAAAGAATCCCAGAAGATCCTGCTGGATCTTTGTCCCTGCTCCAGTGGGCTGTGTCTGACCCCCAGCAAGGTGGTTCGTGCACCTGTGATCCCCCAAAAGATTGCCCTGTGTGTGTCCTCTTTATAACCAAGTCCACCAGAACAGCTGTCCCTCATGTACCTGATGGCTGTGTAGACACTTGCCAGCCTCCTCCCTGTGACCTGCCTGAGGCTTCCATCTTACATCCCAAATGGCCTCTCTAGAGCCCCTTGCTGAGTGTGCTCTGGCCTGAGCACATCCTGCACTGAGCTGGGCCAGCGCTCTTTCCCTGATTTCAGAACTCAACCCTCTCCCATCTTTCTCCATTCAGGGCTCCTCTGAGTTCATCTTCAATGCTGTCTCCTTCAGGAAACCCTCCCTGATTTTCCCTTAGGGGACATGATCTTCCCCACCACTGATATTTCATAGCACATGGTTTGCACCCTTGCATGGTGCTTGTGTGTATTCTTTGCTCTCTGGCTGCTCATTCCCTGTCTTCCCAAGCAATATTCCACAGAGTTTGACTTGACTCTGTTGAAGAGTTTAACTCAAAGAAGCCTCTGGAGGTGTCTTCTGCTCCTGTGTCTGCAGGGAGGGTGGCTCCTTTGAAAACATCAGCCTAGCTGGGATTCCAGAGCCACATAGCTAGGATGGAGACTCCCAGGACCCCTTACTTTTGGCTCCTGGTGGCATTCAAGAAGATGTGTTCCATGTCATATATCTTGAGGCGGAAGTTTTTGCTCCTCATGTTTTGCTCTTCTTGGAATTGGCAGAACATCAGCCTCTCCTTCTTCAGTGTCTCGGTCACCCCAGCACAGTGGCTGTCCAATCGCTCTTCATGAAGCAAGAGCTCGGCTGAAAAAGGATTAGGAGAGCTGGGGCCCCTGGGACCTGACTCACCTCAACACACTGCTTTCCTGGAACAAGGCCTGCCTGCTGCCTCTCCCAGGCCAGCTGAAGAACAGGAATGATTTAGGTCAAGGCCCCCTGTCCTGCCCCTGTTGCCTTCATCAGAGCTTGGGCTAGAGAGGAGGCCTGGCCATGAGCAGGGAGCTCCTGTTCGTGGAGACACCCTGCCCAGAGCAGAGGGAACAAAGCCAGGGAGATGGAGAGTCTGGGGAGCAGCCAAGCAGCAGGCAGGTTGCACAGGGGGCACTGCGGAAGGGTGAGATCTAGGTGAGAGGGTCTGCGGGGGTAACAGCAAGTACAGTACTGAGCAGTCTGGGTTTGCTTCTTTATATCAGCAGATACTAATGTCCAGTGAGCCTGAATTCAAACTGTCTTCCAAGGTGGACTGGCAAGAACAAGGACTGGGCTTCCAGGGCTCCATCACAGGCCTTTAGATGAGCAGAGAGTCCCTAGACCCCACGCTGTTCCCCATCTGACCCCACTATCATCTGAAGTGGGAGAAGTGCTGTGGTCCCAGCGCTGCCAAAAATGAATGGTGTGAAGCTGGGACTTCACTTCTCTGGCCTTGTTTTCCTCGCTGTATATGGGGCCAGGGGGCCTGGGAAGGAAAGGGAGCCCGTCTTCAGGGAGCTTCTACTCAGTGCATGTAGAATCCTTTTTATTCCTCAGTGCATTTAGCACACACATTTTCCAGATGAGAACGATGAGGTTCCAAATGCCACACAAGTTGCCTGAGCCCACAAGCACTGGGATTCAAGGCCAGTTGTCAACTTGCACAGCTGTTTCCCTGCTCCAGGAATAGAAGTCTGCATGGGTTCATGACAGGGCTTTCTGAAAAAGGGCTTTGAAGGAGTTGGAGTATAATTTGGGTGAAAAACCAACAGAGGTCATTGAACGATCCTATTGAAAACATGCCCCCCCCCATTAACAGAGCTCACCATGTAGGTGTGCAATGCATGTCTTTTTAAGTATGATAAATGATAAAGTAGAAATAATGGCTGCCACTTTTAGAGGCTGTATCTTGTACCAAGTGCTCATGATTCCTTACTATACCATTTAAAGAGGGGTTATTACCACTTCCTTAACACCTCCATCAACCCCTTCTGCAGGTAAGAGAGGGGTCAGAGAGGTCAGGTAACCTGTACAGGGTCACACGGTCACAGGAGTTGAGACTGAGAGCTCTAATCCTTGAGCTATTAGCTTGCCTCTAGAACATCCACCATGCAGGTGTATATCTGACAGATGTATGAGCAGATCTGGGGTCCAAGAGCTAAAACAGTACAACACTCTTCATTTTCAACTCTAACACCCTCTTGAAAAAAAATGGAAATGAAAAAAAACTATCTCACAGGAGGATTCTGAGTACTACCTTTCTCTGCAAGCCCAGGAGGTAAGAACCCTTATGCACACCTTCCATGGTGTGATGAGAACATGCTAAACACTGCATGGTACAAACTGGGGCAACTAATGAAGACAGAGCCTTGGTGGAGCAGGCACTGAAGGAGGGGCTGGGGGCAGGGCAGACCTTCCCAGGCAGCTTCTGTACCTGCCCTGACATTGTGGATATCCTTTTCAATCTGCTGGGCTCTTGGCTGGTGCAGGTGTAGACGCAGCTCCAGTTCTGAATCCAGCTCATCGATCTTGGTGGCCACGATGACCCGGGTGTTGAGTGAACACTGGTCAAACCACTTCTCAAGGTGCTCAAAGAAGCCAGCTCGAAGTCTGAGGGAGAGACCAGCCAGGGTCAGCCCTGCCAGCAGTCATGGCCCATGAGAAGTCTTTACATGTGGAGACCCAAAGTGCTTCCCCCTTTTGCTCCTTCCTCATTTCATTTCCCAACTACATTGCATTTCATCAAGTAAATGGACCATTGCTCGTTTAACTGTACTACTGCTGGAGAACATTACATATGCCAGATGTAGAAGTGTTTCTTTGGATAAGTGACCTTGAACTGGAATTGCTGAATCAAAGATTAAAATACATTTGTGGTTTTGGTAGATATGGCCAAACAGTTTCCACTGGAAAGCAAGTTGTATTCCCATCAGCAATGAATAATAGTTCCTGTTTCTCCACAGTCTCAGAGTGTATTGTCAGACTTCCAAATTTGACAATTTTGTCATATTATGATTGAGACTGAGCTTATTTTCATGTGTTTAAGGTTATTTAGTCTGGGTGCTGTGGCTCATGCCTATAATCCCAGCACTTTGGGAGACTAAAGCAGGAGGATTGCTTGAACCTAGGAGTTCGAAACCAGCCTGGACAACATGGAGAGAACCCATCTCTACAAAATACTTCAAAAATTAGCTGGGCATGGTGACATGTGCCTAAGGTCCCATCTACTCAGTAGGTCAAGGCTGCAGTGAGTCACACCACTGAACTCCAGCCTGGGTAACAGAGTGAGACCCTGCCTCAAAACAAAAAAACAAAGCAAAATGAAACAACAAAAACCAAGAGTATTTAATTTATCTTTCTGTGTACTGTCCCTGAATGTCTTGCCCATTTCTCTGCTGTGAATAGCTGGTTTTTTTTTTTTTTTTACAAATCAGTTTCTAGGAGCTCTTCATATATTGGGGACATGAGGCTCATTGACTTTGATGTAAGTTGCAAATATTGTTTCTCAGCAGAAATTATTTAGAAGAAAGAAATTATTGTTTCTTCTTTTTAAAAATTTATGGTGCTTTTTTGGCCATGTATTTTTAAGGATGTCAATTTCCAAAAACTGGTCTATAGATTCAATGCAATAACAAGAAACAACATAGCAGCAGACATCTTCTTATGGAAACTTGAGCTAATTAAAAAATGTATGTAGAAATACAAAGGGCCAAGAGTAATGGAGGGAGAAGACTAAAGCTAGAGGACTTACACTATCAGATATTAAGACTTAGTGTAAAGCTGTAGTGATCAAGCAGCGTGAGGTCATTGGATAGACACACAGAGAACTGGAAAAGACATGTGGCAGAGAAGTAGGGGAGAGGAGAGTCTCCTCATTAAGTGACCCAGGATCAATGGGTTATCTATATGGGAAAGAAATGGACCTTGACCCCTATTTCACATGATAAACAAAAATCAATACCAGGTGGATTGTAGATGTTAATATGGAAGTTGAAAACAATGACATTTTAAATATATAACATTGGAGAACATCTCCATGTCTTTGGGGGGCAGGCAAAAATTTCTTAGATAAGACACAAAGTAAATTAACCCTAAGAGAAAAATTGACAAATTGGACCTTATTAGAAATAAGAACTTATGTTCATCAAAAGATATACCTTGAAAGAGAGTAAAAAAGGCAAGCACAGAGAGAAGATGAACATTCACCATTTATTTACCTGACAAAGCCTCATACAGAATATATAATTCAATTTTTTTTTGTTTGTTTGAGATGGAGTCTCACTCTGTCTCCCAGTCTGGAGTGCAGCAGCACTATCTCGGTTCACTGTAACCTCTGCCTCCTGGGTTCAGGCAATTCTCTTGCCTTAGCCTCCCAAATAGCTGGGATTACAGACATGCACCACCACGCCTGGCTATAGAATATATAATTAATTCCCATAAATTAATAAGTAAAAGGACAGACAATCGACCAGAAAAATAATAGGCAAAAGATTTTGCTAGGCATTTCACAAAAAGATAACCAAATGGCCCAATGAGTATTTTAAAAGGTATACAATCGCATTACTCATCAGGAGAATACATATTAAAACCACAACAAAACACCACTATAATTACACCAGAACAGCTAAAATAAAAACCACTGACAATACCACTGAGGTTGTGGAACAACTGAAGTTCTCATATGCTGTTGTAAACTGTAAAACTGTTAAAACCACTTTTGAAAACTTCTTGGTAGTATCTTTTGGCCATATCACCTAAAGATGGATATGGACACGCATTCTATAAGTCAACAGTTCCAGTCTTAGTTGCATATGTAATAGAAATGTATATGTATAGTCACCAGAAGACTTGTACAAGAATGTTCGGAGCAACATTATTGGTATATGGCCAAATTGGAAAGACCAAATGTGTATCAGTAAAGTGGATTAATAAAATAGATTACATTTTTTTATAATGGGATACCATACAGAAATAAAAACTGATCTCTAGTCACATTCAAGAATATATATATCTCATAAACATAATAAAGGAGTGAGTTCTGTATGACTTAACATAGGTAAAATTCAAAAATAGCAAAATGAACTCAGAAGTTATAATATTTGTTATCTTTGGGGAAGAGATAGTGGTGACTTGGGATGGGTACGCTAAGTGGGTTAGGGTTGGTAATGGTTCTATTTCTTGTGGGCTTAGTGTATCAACTGTATCCTATTTGGGCAATTCATTGGGCTATACACCTATGACTTTCATACTTTTATAAATGCATATTATTCCTCAGTATGCAAACCTAATTAGCTGGACAGATAAATTGTTTTCTGGTTAGTTATAAGGCCAGATGGCATAGTGGCTGGTGCAAGATTCTGGAGTTACAGGGTCTGTCTGGATTCGTATCCTGGATCAAACTGCTTTCTGTCCTGGAGATCTAGGCCAAATGACTAACTCTCTGAGCCTCAGTTTCCTCATCTGTAAATGGAGTTAGTTATGGTACCTCTCTCACAGTTATTAAGAGGATTTAAATACATTCAGTAAATAATAGCTCCTGTGGTAGTCCTTGCTGACCTTTGTCCTGTCTACTATGGAGAGGGCAGATGATGGCCTCTCCATGTGTTAGAAGAAGGAGAAGGATGACATTTGAGTCAAGAGACATTTCCAAGGTGAGATGCTGCTGAGGTGTAGGAGAAAAAGCCAAGAGGCCTGACTGCACTCCTTTCATCCTTATCTCTGCCCTCCTGCCCATGTATACATATGGGAGGTAAATGAACCAGGAGATCTCTAGCTGATGAGTCCTCCCCTTCAATGACACTGTATAGGCAGGAGGACAATGAGAATGTCATCCAAAAGGCAAACACATATGTCCACATTTGATCCAAACTCAAACACAAAGGCCCAGAAACTTGGGAGTTAGGGGAAGTAAATTATCTGTGGTAGGATTATGGGTCATTTCTCTGTTCTTCATTGTTCTTGTATTTTCTGCAATGAAACTCTTTGGTAGTATCTAGTGATGGACATGAACACACTCTATGAGTGAACAGTGCCATTCTTATATTTTGTACATATTAAGTACAAAATGTCATATGCGATATATTTATATGTATGGTGTATATCTATAGAGTTAAAATAGAAAAAGAAAAGAAACCTTAAGATTACAGATGTTCCAGGAACTAGAACCCAGAAGTATCTGGCAGGGAAAATACTATATCTCATGTCCAAGGCCCAAGCCAGCAGAGAGCCTCCTGAGGTGGGTACAGGGGATCACTCTTACAGAAGATATCTGTGTCTGCAAATAATTCCTGGATTTTGCTATTTTTTATCGTGTTTCTCACCCCTACCTTACTTCAGTTACCTACAATTTTTTCTTTATCCAACTGGGACTTTTTTTTCACAATATTTCACCTTGCTAACAAAACTCAGAACAACAGGATAAGAATAAAATAGTTTTCTACTCACTGTTTCTTAATTTCTAAAATTAGTCTCGATGGAATTGTCACTTGTTCTATGAACTTGGCACTGGAAGTGTCATCGATGAACATGGCTGAGAAGATGGAATGAGACTTCCTGCAATGCTCTTCTTCTTCCAGGGGTATGAAGACAAAATAAGTGTTTCCACTGGAGGTTGTGAAGGACTCCATGTCCTTATAGTATATCTCCACCAGACTCTCTTCCTTGTCTTCATCCTAAGCAGGCAACAAGACTAAAGTTGACTTGAAATATAGGAAATTATTCTTCTGTGATTCTATGATTATGAAATTAAAGTTATTGTTCTGTGATTTTGAATGTGTTTTGAGGACAAGATTTATTTATGAGAGTTACTTCCTTGCACTCAAAGGAGAGCTCTGTCTGCCAGCTTGGATATGGAGCTTTTGAAAACAGAAAGAGAGAAGAAATAAATAGGCCGAGGTGAAGCAAGAGAGTCTAAATTGATCTATTCAATAAAGAGGAATTCAGAAGGAGAGAGAACCAGGGAGGGTTAAGGAAAGCCATACAAAGTCATGAAGAGTAACTTTAGAGTAGGTTGCAGGGACATGAGGAGAGGAAAGTGAATTTTAGAAAGCACTGCTGTGGCTGGGTGCAGTGGCTTACACCAGTAATCCCAGCACTTTAGGAAGCGAAGGCAGTGGATCATTTAAGATCATGAGTTCAACAGGTGAAACTCTGTCTCTACTAAAAATACAAAAATTAGCTGGGTGTGGTGGCAGGCACCTGTAGTCCCAGCTACTTGGGAGGCTGAGGCAGGAGAATAGCTTGAACCTGGGAGGTGGTAGGAGCTGAGATCACACCATTGCACTCCAGCCTGACTGACAGAGTGAGACTCCATCTCAATAATAACAACAACAAAAAATCAAAAATGTTTTAAAAATAAAAAGCATTGCTTTGAATAAAGAATTAGATCACTGTTGGCAAAAACAAAGTATTAATACATTATCACTGACCCCACAGAAATATTAAAAAACTTCCAATATCCATCAGAATACTATGAACACCTCTTTGCGCACAAACTAGAAAATATAGAAGAAATGGATAAATTCTTGAACATATACACCCTTCCAAGACTGAAACAGGAAGAAACTGAATCCCTGAACAGATTAATAATGAGTTCCAAAATTGAATAAATAATAAACAGCCTACCAACCAAAACCAAAACCAAACCAAAACAAAAAAACAAAACCCCAAACTCAGGAACAAATGGACTCACAGACAAATTCTACCACATGTACAAATAGCTGGCACCATTTCTGGTGAAACTATTACAAAAAAATTGAAGAGTACAGGCTCCTCCCCAACTCATTCTATGGAGCCAGAATCATCCTGATGCCAAAACCTGGCAGAAACACAACAAACAAAGAAAACTTCAGGTCAATATCCTCAATTAACATTAATGCAAAAAATTCTCAACATAATACTATCAAATTGAATTCAACAGTACATCAAAAAGCGAATTCACCATGATCCAGTAGGCTTTATTCCTGGGATGCAAGGTTGATTCAACATATACAAGTCAAATAATGTGATTTATCACATAGACAGAACTAAAAATAAAAACCACATGATTATCTCAATAGACGCAGATGAGGCTTTTGATAAAATTCAACACCCCTTCAAGTTAAAAACCCTCAACAAACTAGGCACTGAAGGAAAATTCTTCAAAATAGTAAGAGCCATCTATAACAAACATCATACTGATTGGGCAAAAGCTGGAAGCATTCCTTTTGAAAACCAGCACAAGACAAGGAGGCCACCTTGCACCATTCCTATTCAACTAGTGTTAGAAGCCCTGGCTAGAGCAATCAGGCAGGAGAAAGAAATAGGAAGAGAGGAAGTCAAACTATCCTGTTTGCAGATGACATGATTCTATATCTAGAAAACACCACAGTCTCTGTCCAAAAGCTCCTTGATCTGATACACAACATCAGCAAAGTTTCAGAGTACAAAAGCAACATACAAAAATCAGTAGCATTCCTACATACCAACAACATCTAAGCCGAGAGCCAAAACAGGAATGCAATCCCACTCACAATCACCACAAAAAGAATAAAATATCTAGTAATACAGCTAACCAGGAAGGTGAAAAGTCTCTACAATGAGAATTACAAACCACTGCTCAAAAAAATCAGAGATGATCAAACAAATAGAAAAGCATAAACATCCCATGTTCATGGATAGGAAGAATCAATATATTTAAAATGGCCATATTGCTCAAAGCAATTTACAGATTCAATGTTATTCCTATCAAACTATAAATGACATTCTTACAGGATCAGAAAACCTATTTTAAAATTTATATGCAACAAAAAAAGAGCCTGAATAGCGAAGATAATCCTAAGTAAAAAGAGCACAGCTGGAGGTATCATGTTACCTGACAGGTCTACAGTAATCAAAACAGCAAGTTACAGGTACAAGAAGAGACACACAAACCAATGGAATAAAATGCCTCACATCTAAACTATCTGATCTTCAACAAAGCTGACAAAAACAAGGAATGAGGAAAGGACTACTCATTCAATAAATGGTGCTGGGATAACTGGGTAGCCATAAGCAGAAGATCGAAACTGGACCCCTACGTTATACCACATACAAAAATCAACTTGAGATAGATTAAAGATTTAAATGTAAAACCTAAAACTATAAAAATCCTGGAAGATAAAATAAAAAAATCATTCTGGGGACTTGGCAAAGATTTCAAGATGAAGACACCAAAAGCAATTGTAACAAAACCAAAAATTGGCAAATGGACCTAATTAAACTAAAGAGCTTCTGTATAGCAAAACAAACAAAAGCTGTCAACAGAGAACCTACAGAGTGAAAGAAAATAATTGCAAACTATGCTTCTGACAAAGGTGTAATATCCAGAATCTATAAGAAATTTAAATTAACAAGCAAAAAAACACCACCATTCAAAAGTGGGCAAAGGACACAAACAGACACTTTTCAAAAGTAGACATACATGTGGCCAACCAGTATATGAAAATATGCTCAACATCACTTATCATTAGAGAAACACAAATCAAAACCACAATGAGATGCCATCTCATAACAGCCAGAATGAATATTATTTTAAAGTCAAAAAACAACAGATGCTGGCAAGATTGGAGAGAAAAGGGTATGCTTATTTACTGCTAATGGGAGTGTATTCCAGTGTGGCAATTTCTCACATAACTTAAAATGGAACTAACTACCTTTTGAACCACAGTCCCATTATTGGGTATATACTCAAAGGAATGTAAAACATTCTACCATAAAGACACATGCATGCCCATATATTCATTACAGTACTATTCACAATAGCAAAGACATGGAGTCAACCTAAATGCCCATTGACAGTAGACTGGATAAATAAAATGTGGTACATATAAACCACGGGATACTATGCAACCGCAAAAAGAATGAGACTATGTCCTTTGCAGCAACATGGATGGAACTGTAGGCCATTATCCTAAGCAAACTAACAAAGGAACAGAAAAATTAAATACTGCATGTTCTCATTTTTAAGTGGGAGTTAAACAAAGAACATATGGATACTAGGAGGGAAACAACAGACACTGGGGCCTATTTGAGGTTGAAGGGTGGGAGTGGGGAGAGGATCAGAAAAAAAAAAACCCAAAAACCTATTGGGTACTATACTTATTACCCTGCTGACAAAATTATCTGGATATCAAACCCCCATGACAAGCAATTTACCTGCACATGTATCCCTGAACAATAACAAACCTGCACATGCACCCCTGAACCTAAGATAAAATTTTTTTTAAAGTATGAATATTTTTGTAATTGTCTTTCTATACCTCTATGGATACTGGGCCACTGAGGACCCCAGCTTACACTACGGATACACACTGAATGAGCGTAGCAAATTTTCTCAGTGCCCAAGAATGAATCCGTTGCTGGCCTACCTCACCCAGAGATAAACTCTCTTGCTCTTCCTGTGCCTCCTTCTCCTCCTCCTCCTCCTCCTCTTCCTCCTTCTCATGGTCTGACTCCTCCTTTTCTCCTTGACCCTTCACATTCTCCTGGTTCAGGGATGGGTTTAAGGAATTCTCTCTTTCAACCCGCATTTCTTCCAATACGTGAATAGAGCCTTCTTTGGACTCATCCATCTCAGCATGCAGAGGAGATTTTTTCTGCTGGCCCAGCTCCTCTTCAGTTATGAAGGACTCCATTTCTTGAGTGTTTTCTTCTTCCGTCTCTTCTACTGACCTGGCAGCACTTGTCCCACTACTTACGCTTTCCTCCCCTCTGCTCATGTCCTCTTTAGATCCTTGCTTCTTCCTCAGTTTTCTCATTCTCTTCTGGAAGTGTTTTTCCTGTGCTTCTGTTGATGATCAACATCAAAGCACAAGGACAGACAATTTACTGATGCTGCCTGGATTGGGCCTCCCAACCCACAAATGCATAAGAGTGAAGTCTGGGAGAATCAGATTTGAATTGAAAAAGTGTTACCTGGTTTCCTGAATTTGAAAATGACTTCTCCAGCCAAGTTCTACAAGGAAAAACCATGAGTCACTAAAGGACATTTCTTCAGAGTGCCACTTTTAAGTGCATCTCTTTTAAGTAGAAGGACCCATCCCTCCCCTTTAATATCTAACGCAGGCTTTGACCAACTCAGTTCACTGTGGTAATTGGGGTGTTCCCAATCTGGGGAACCAGTTTTTCTTAATTCCAAGAAGGCTAGTAAACCCTTATAGCACGCAATAGGTAGTCACGGAATAAAAACTCATTATGATATATTTTTTGGCAGTGATCTGGAGCAAAGGGCAAGAAAAATATAAACTGAGGGATGCAAACAAAGGGGCAGAAATCTGCTGCATTTTGTGCTAGATGGAACAGACAGAATGGGCATGATTTACATGATCCTGTGAGCCCCCTTGTAAACCCTGTCAACCTGTTTCACAGGCTCTGGCTGAAGTTTTGGATATACTGTGTTATGGATAACAGTGCAAGCTATAGAGTGTGCAGGTCTGGATTTGATTCCCAGATCCTTATAAGCTAAGTTATCTTGGGCAAGTCCTTTAAACCCTATGGGGCTTAGTGTTATCCTCCATGAAATGAATATTTTTTAACAGTGCCTATTTTACCTTTAACCCAGATAATCACCTCAAAGGGCAGGCAACGAGCTCACCATCCTATAGCTTGAGCTTCCCCTTCAACCTAGGGGAGCATCTATTAGCAATCTAAACAGGATTCTCTTCTCGGAGGCGAGATCCTCGGGGAAGGAGCCAGGTGTCCTGTATATGTGGGAAACCTTGGCCAGGTTCGGTGCCAACCACAAGCATTTCCATTCTGGCCAGGCAGGACTATGGCTAGTGTGTGGGAAAAGAGCCAAACTCTGGGGGATTCAAACCAGGGAATCCCAGGTATCCATGCATTTACCCAGAGAACATTTATGGTGTCTGAATTATGTGTAAGACCCTGTGCTAACAGCAATCAAAGTTGAATAAAAATTAATAAGGCATACACGCCCTTTAAGCAATACATTATAGTTGGGTGCTCTAGACTCCTGTATTTGACAGCAACCAAGCACAAAACGTTCAGAGCACAGAGAGGTGGCAGGGGCTGAGCACGGTGAGATGAGGGGTCAGGCTGAATGAGTGGGAGCCTTTCCCTTGGTAGTGAACTGGAGGTATGGGTGGGTTTGGGATGTGTAGAGACAGAGGGGCTCCAGCAGAGGGAGCAGGATGAGGAAGGGCAGCAGGCAGGGGGCACATGCAGGAAGGGATGAGTCTCCTGGATGGGGAAGAGTCAAGGCGGGAAGCAGAGAGTGTGGGACCTTTGTGTTCATCTGGGGACTGTAAGTTGGATTTGGTGGGGGCTGCAGAGTTGATGAGGGATTTTTCAGGAGAGTAGGTGGGTCAAAGCTATATTTTAGGAGAATTATGCGGCAGTGGTAGGTATGATAAATGGAATTCCAAGAGCCCTATAAATTAACCTTTTCATTATAAGTCCATTCAGGCTTGAGCCCTGAATTCTGAACCCTTCAGTCTCTTTTAAACTGAGAAAGAGGTGGTCTTTTTAGAGACACTTTCAGCTGCTTTCTCCTTACATTGATTTGAACTCTGCAGGGTTAGGAATGGCTTTCAAAGTCTAGGCAGATCATAACAAGAAGTCAGCCTCTCTCTTAACTTCTTCACGAGTAGCTGGGTCTATCACTTCCCTCTCCATACCTGTTCAAAGATTTCACGCACAAAGAAGTATTGGCTGAGGGTGGAGCTGTAGGAGTTGAGTTCTTTCAGTACGATGGCTGGGTACTCCATCACTTCCTTTGTCACGAGGGTGTGAAAAGATTCATACCTGGGAGGTAGGTAGGTGAGACAGAGGACCCCAGCCAGGAACCACTCCCCTTACCCCAAGGAGACGGGCTGAAATCTGGCACTTAGCTCTGTGTAGAGCTGCTGTGTGGCTGCTTTTATTGCAGCAGTCCTTGGTTTGTTTTGCTATTTTTCTGATCATACAAGAAATATATACTTTTTGTAGAAAGTTTGGAAAACACACTCAGAGAGTTTTCTGCTTGTAACGTGAGCTTCCTTTCCCTGTCCAGGGTTCTAACCCTGCGCTTGGTCTTTACGCTGTCCTTGAACTTTACGGTACCTACATTATTCCATCAAACCCCCAAATCCCCCAAGGTCCAGACTTCTGTTTCTCAGATAAGGAGACCAAGGCTCATGGGGTTACTTGCTTGCCTAAAGTAATCAGAATTGCCTTCTGAATCTAAGTACTGCTATCAATTGGCAGTGTAATTCCATTTCTGTGAACAGTCCTTATGGAATCAGTTGTACAAAGTCACCATGACCAAAGAAAGTTCACAGAGAATTGTTTGTCATACTGAGGAGTTAGAACAAATAGAAACAGCTAATCAATTGGGGGATTCATAATGCTACATGGTATTTAAAAATGGAAACATATCTGCAGTTATGGAA
>NW_016107464.1:4819971-4822826 GCF_001604975.1 Cebus imitator | reverse complement strand
TCTTGCTCTGTCCCCCAGGCTGAAGTGCAATGGCATGATCTTGGCTCACTGCAACCTCTGTCTCCCAGGTTAAAGTGATTCTCCTGCCTCAGCCTCCCAAGTAGCTGGGATTATAGGTGCCTGCCACCATGCCTGGCTAATCTTTGTATTTTTAGTAGAGATGGGGTTTCACCATGTTGGCCAGGCTGGTCTTGAACTCCTGTTCTCAGGTGATCCACTCACATCTTTAAATTTTGAAAAGGAGGCCCCATGTTCTTGAACTTGAGCCACATTTCTCTGAAACCTCCCTCCACAAACTTTTCAACATTCTCCCTAGAAGCTTCTTTGTTGGCTGAGAGCAGAGCTGCAGAGGGCCACAATGCTTTCTAAAGTGAGAGGCACAATTTTCATTTTAAGGACTCTTGTGCAGCCTGCCTTTGACCTTGAAGATGAATTCCTGACCATCCCCTCCTGCCTTTTAGGGCCTGTTTGGCCTACCTGTATTTCATGTTCTTCAGATAATCTTTGACCTTTTCCAGGTGAAACGCCAGTGTTTCTTGGTGGCTCTGCTGCCTCAGTTGGTCCAAGAGCCTGTCGAGGTGGGCTTCCTGGGCCTGCAGCCACCCCCAAAACAAGAGCAGACATGACCTCCAGTGATCACGGAGTGTGAGTGACCTGCACGGCCCCTGCCACTGGAACTAAGGCCCAGGTGCCCAGCAGATCCAGGACTTCCTTTCAACAAACGGGGCGCCTAACCTGCTACCACCCTCTCTCTCCACTACAAGCCTCCAGACACTTCTCTGCCTGCAAGGTTCTTCCCTGCTCACATAATACCCCCAGGGAACCAGGTCAGACGGGACTCCCTGGGGACATGGCCCTCCCACCTGCCCGGTCTTGCCTGCACTACACCTGCTCCTTACTCTCCTTCTCACCAGTCGTGCTTGAAATTAGATGCTGAGTTTGTCCCCCTCCACCTCCTGGACTGTGTGAGAGCAGGCAGGGCGGGGGCCAGCTGACCTCCTGTGCAGGCAGGAGATGGCCCCAGTTATGGAGTTTTGAAACGATTCCCAACACGTGCACAGTTTGCTATATAAATGGCACGTTTGACTGTAAGAACTTGGAGGGTCTTCCCCCTTTTCTTTCAGAATGTGATGTCTTATCAGACCCCATATATGAGAACTTGGAGCTATTCCCCCTCACTTGGAAATGTTTTGTCACCCTTATCAGCCGCTCATATATGAGTTACTGACCTTAACTACTGGACCTCAAAAAACTCAAGAGTTTGACACTTCGAGAGCTTAGGCTGAGGCAGGTTTCACTCTGTGAGTGGCGCCTTTGAATGAGAGAGAGCTCAGGCTGTGACAGGATTGAGGCCATGAAGCTAAGCCACCAGCACCGGCACTACCCTCTGGCTTCCAGGGACCTATGTGCCATCACCAATGTCCACTGTGTTGGCTTGCAAGCCAGTTTCTCCTGGGAAACCACATGTGGAAAGAAACCATACCTGAAGCTTTTATTAGACTTTACTTCCCATGGAAGCCTGCTTCCATCCTAATTGAGCAACTAGACTTTAATAGCTTTGCAACTCACAACAGGCTTGAAGTACCTTGTCTACGCCCTGTGGACCTATTCCCTTTGAGGTTTGTTCACGTTATTCTCCCCCTCTTTAAGCATTGTGAATCTACAAAAAAATTCTCTTTGAATGGCAGTAAAGTGTGTGACTCGTGATCCCATCCTTTAATCGTCTCCTTATTTGAACCATCTGTCTGTCTCTCATGCACGCTCTTACAGACACCTTTGGTTCCGGGAGATTTCTGCTATCTCCATGTGATCCTATGACCAACGTGCGCCTCAGTGTCCACATCTGCACAGATTTCATAGCTTAAGGTTTTCCATTTGGGTCAAGGACCTGTTTGAGTTCACTGGTGTTTGTGGTGTGAAACATGGAGCCCCGGGTGGGGGCATACCTGGCTCTCCAGGCTGTGCTTCTGCCGGTGCTGCTCCATCCTCTTCTCTAGCTCCAGCTGCTGCACCAACAGCTCACTCTGGTGTGCCTCCCACAGTTGTACCACCTCCTGGAAGTACTTGAAGAGGTTCGAACTCTGCCACTCTGTCTGATCTGCCAGGGTCTCAAAGGATTTCTACAGTGGCAGAGCCCAGAGAAGGGACCTTGAGGGTTGATGGTCCCAGGGCCAGGAAGAGGGCCCACCTGTGGGATCCCCATCTCTAACAACTGAACAGCATTGCCCAGACACCATCCCTCAAGGTCAACATCCAGGCCACACCTGGGCTCCTGGTCCTCCCTCCCTGGGGCAGCATTTCAGGTCTGCCCTTGGTCTTGCTGATCCTCAAGTCCCATCTCTAGACATGTCCTATGCCCCACAAAAGTCTCTGACAGGAAGATGGAATCTGGGCCTAGAAGAAAGAAGGTCCATTCCTAAAAACCAGGCTGGGCACTCAGGAGGCCACAGCAAGGCTGGCCTGGGTCTCTTTCCTTCTCTGGAGTTCCCTCACTCATGGCATGGGGGCCAAACACCACACCTGCCGTGAAATCCTCACACACCACTCACCTTTGAAAAAAATATATGTGTTGGCCAGGCGTGGGGGCTCATACCTATAATCTTGGCACTTTGGGAGGCTGAGGCAGGTGGATCACCTGAGGTCGGGAGTTTGAGACCAGTCTGACCAACATGGAGAAACCCTGTCTCTACTAAAAATACAAAATTAGCTGGGCATGGTGGTGCATGCCTGTAATCCCAGCTACTTGGGAGACCGAGGCAGGAGAATCACTTGAACCCGAACGGTGGAGGTTGTGGTGAGCCAAGATCATACCATTGCACTCCAGCCCAGGCAATAAGAGCAAAAACTCTGTTTCA
>NW_016107464.1:4798239-4819931 GCF_001604975.1 Cebus imitator | reverse complement strand
AAAAAAAAAAAAAAAAAAGTACATGTCCTATGCCCTCATCTGGGCCAGGGGTAGGCAAGCTGCCACCTGTTGACTAAATTTGGCCCTCCACCTGTTTTTGTTTGGTCCTAAGAGCTACATACAGATATTCCAGTTTTAAAATGGCTGGAAAATAATCAAAAGAAGATATTTAATGGGCTAAATATTATATAAAATTCAAATTTCAGTGTTTATCAACAAAGCTATTGGAACAGTATTTAAAACAGCCATGCCATTTCTTTCTGCATTGCCTAGGGCTGCTTTTGCATGGTGCTTGCAGAGCTGACAAAGTGAGTCAGAGACCTGATGGCCCACAGACCCTAAAATAGTCACGATCTGGCCCTTCACAGAAAATGTGAGCCAACCCCGGCTCAAGACAACATACATCTTGGGCTGGGGGCTTATTGTGCCTCTGCAGCCCTTCAGTGCCCAGGGTCAACAATGGCTGGCAGCATTCATGGCTTGGAGTTCTGCGCAGCACCCATGTCAGTGGGTGGCTGGGAGGAGTCAGCTGGGTGAGCCTGGAGTGGCCAGCATAAGGGGGCTGCTCTGAGAGGTGCTGACAAGGGCAAGTAGACACACTAGGAACATGCCAGTTGGAGCTCCTGGACTCTCCTTACAACCCAAGACCCCTGGGAGCCCCCAACCCCACTTCAGATCCCCAGCAGAACAGTCCCCAGCACGCACGTCCAAGAGTTCCAGGTCTTCCTCCACCTTGCCCTGGAGCGCTCCCACCATCTGGAATAAGAACTGGTTCACCAGGGTCTCTGCCTCCTCCTCAGTGAAGGCTTCCCAGTCCAGCAGCTGCTTCTGGGTGTGTGGGACAAGGCAGAGCCTGGATTAGGGCTGCGGTCCCCACAGGCATCAACCACATCCTATGGGCCTCAGCATTGCTCAAGTCAGACCTGGGCTCCAGGTAAAGGGCCCTGCACCCCATCAATTCTGTTCCCCTTAGGGTCTGGGGGGCTGGGCACAAGCTGGCTGGAGAGGCGTGCAGGAGCTCCCTGGGGGCTCCCCAAGTGGGGCCCTCAGCTCAAACATGCTTCACAACAGGTTAAGCTTTGTGGAGAGGAATGGGGGTTGCTTACAGTCTTACCAAGGAAGCAAAAGGGGATATTCTGACTCAATAGCTCCCCTACCCCAGATAATTGGTCACAGCCATGCTGGGGTTTGGGAGCAAGTTTACTGTCTCCCTCTGTTACGCAGTGGGCAGGGTGGAGAGGAAAGTGGGGCCAGGCCTATCTATGAAGGGGGTGCGTCACAATAACCCCAGGACGTGACCTCCATTCATAAACAATGCTGTGTATGACACAGAGTCAAGGGTGAAGTCTGCGGTGATCTGAGAGTGCACACACCATCTGACATGGGCTTCCTGGGGGAGGCGATGGGTTAAAACAGGAGAGATGGCAGGGATAGCTGGGAGGGGATCTGGGCAGAAGGAACAGCTTCAGAATGCCCAGAGCCCATGAGGAAGAAAAGCCTGGATGGAGGCTAAAGGGTGTGTGGGAGTGAGGTGGGGACATAGCTGGGGAGGGAAAGGCATTGGGGATGGGGGCAGGGAGGGCACTGCAGGTCCTGCCCAGGCGCTCCTCTTCTCGGGCCTGCAGGAAGGGTGCCCACCTTACAATTCTGCAGATGCATCAGGCACTCCTGCCACGTCTTCTCATACAGCAGGCGGATCCGCATCATGCAGTCCAGGTGGTAGGTGTCTCCAAGGGCAGAAAACAAAGCGTTATCAGTCCAGAAGGAAGAAGGGATGAGAAAGGGGAGTGTCCCCTTTGCAAAGGAGCAAAGTGCCTCCGCAGCAACACTTATTTAGGTGAAGATCAGTGGTCCCAATTCAGACCAGGGGCTGGCGTCCCCTTACAAAGTTCCTGACATCCCAAGATAAGGATCTCAAATGAAGAGCTTGTCTTTATCTGTTCTGAATCCATTCTGGCCCTGACTCTTGACTCAGTTTCAGGGCTGGTGAAATTCTTTTTGGGCAGCTGTACCAAGTTGTAAACCAGTAATGAGAGTGGAGATCAATGAGCATCTACTGATCCCATCTGTGGTTCATCCCTGAAAAAGTGAATGCACTAGCAGAATGCCCAGAAGCTTGCTTATTTATTTATTTTCTCTATTTCTCCTCCCTTCAGTTTCCCAGCTTATAATAAACTCAGTGTGACTCTGATGTCTAAGATAAGCAACTTTGGGTTAGTGCTGCTGGCAATTTCTAGAAACTGAAAGACCACACAGAGATTTTGTGGTGGCTGTTCTTTGTCCAGGGCTGGGGAGGAGGGCAGGGTGATGGCAGCTGGCTGTAGATTTAGGATACCTGGGAGGGTTGACAGATGCCAGAACTGATGAGAAGAAGCTGTCAATCCGCTTCCTCCTGTCCCCAGGGCTAGTTCCTAGGCCGAGGTGTCCACATCCTTCTGTGAGGCCACTGTGAAGGGCTCTCCTAGGTCCCCCTGCAACCCTCTGGGCCATATGCATCCTCTGACATCATCACCTTCAGCACAGAACCTTCCACTGGGTTACTACTGCCCTCAGGACAAAGCCCAGACTTTCCCATGCAGCCCATGTCACCAGCAGAGTCCAGCTGCTTTGCATCTTCTAGCTTCCCCTTCCTGTTTCCAAAGGCCCCCGCCTTGTCTTGGCTTGGGGGCCCCCGACACTGTATCCTTGCTTGGAATGCCTCCTCCCTCTTGGCCTGGCTGACTCTTACCTCCCTTGCAGTTCTCAACCAGCTGTGTCCCTGACGATGGCTCCCAGGGCTGGGGACCTGTCCATTCTCTGCTTGCTCTGACTTCTGCTCTGGACTGGAAGTGCCCAAAGGCAGAGCCAGCTACTGAATGCCAAGGCCCAGCACAATGCCTGTCCCTAGGAGGCACTAAATGAATGGCAGCCATTGCTACTATTTAGGGTCTCAGGGCTCACACAGAAACAGCCTTAGTATTATAAACCTGAGGGTCCTAGAAACAGTGGCGGGTACTACTAGCTGAAGTATCCAAGCTAAGTCCAGCTGTGACACTTCATTGGCTGTGTGACCTTGGGCAGGATACTTTACCTCTCTATGCCACTAACCCTTCTCTTGCTACAAGAGGATAATGATACTACTGACCTCACTAGGTTGCTGTGATCCTCTAAGGAGATGAAAAACTTATTACATATCTTCTAGAGCAAGTCGTGGCAAACCTTTTCTATATAAGGCTAGAGAGTAAATTGTTTTTGCTTTGTGGCCATACAGTCTCTGTTGTAGCTACAGATGTTCCCTGATTTACAATGGGGTTATGTCCCAATAAACCCACCATAAGTTGAAAATATCTTCAGTTGAAAATGCCTTTAATATGCCTAACCTACTGAACATCATAGCTTAGCCTAGTCTACCTTATATATGCTCAGAAAACATACATTTGTCTACAGTTTGGTGAAATCATCGGGCAACAGAGTCCACCTGTTTACCCTCATGACCACGGGGCTGACTGGGAGCTGGAGCTTGTCACCATTGCCCAGAGTTGCCAGGGAGTACTGCAGCACAGATCCAGGCACCATAGGCCAGGAAAAGAGCAAAATTCAAAATCTGAAGTATAGTTTTTGCTGAATGTGTATCACTTTCACACTACTGTAAAGTCGCAAAGTCCCATCGTAAGTCAGGGGCCATCTGCATTCACCTCTGCAGCCAGAGACAATATGTCAGCAGATGAGGCAGCTAGAGTCTAACAACTCTTAGCGACCAAACCAGCAGCCAGCATGGGCTGCGGCCTGACTGCTCTCCTTATAGAGCATTTTGAAATATCGCCATTTGTGATTGAGGACTCTGTGTAAGCAAGGCACTGGACTACCACTGGACATCCACTCCACAAGCAGGGACTATTACTCCTCTTGCCATCACTATTTACAGAGGAGGACACTGAGGCTACCAAAGGCTCTGATTTTCCCAAGGTCACACACTCCTCTGGGAGGAGCAGAGTTGGGCGTCAAGACCATGTGCTCCACCTCACCCTCTCGGGATATGTCCCTGAGCCTTTCTCAAAGAGGGCATCAGCGCCATCTCTCTGTCTGCATGCTTGGGTGAGGGGTCAGGGGTCAGAGGGTATGCCTCGTGTAGCTGCAGGCTGGGCAGTGAGGAGAGGAGGCCCTGGGAAGGGAGGAGGAGCCTTTTGAGCCCTCAGAGCTCACTCTTCCCTCCACACCCCCATCGTGATTGCTGCTCCACCCACTTGGCTGAGCTTCGACAAAGCACCTGCTTGAACAGAGTTCTGGAGAGATGCGGGTGGGAGTCCTGCAAAGGTCACTCACCTAGTTCCTTGTTCAGGGCATTGAGAGAAGAATGCCACTCAGTCAGCTGAGTTTGGTTGCAATTGGGGGGCAGGAGGTCACTGGGGAAGGAAGATATGGCAAGTCAGCCACACAGGAACAAAACATTTACTCACCAAAATGGATAGCATCTTCAAGGAACACAGCTCCAGAAAATCACGGATTTAAATACTGAAGAACAAAGGGAACTGCTGAGGATTTCCTGGTGCCAAAACATGGCCTGGCTGAAAGGTCTTTTAATTAACAACTTCTAAGTCATCAGTTTGCTACTTAGAATAGAAAACAAAACAGAATTTTTCCAGTGGAAAAAACAAACTGTTCATATCCCTTGACCAAGGAAGCCTACTTCTGGGAATTAATCTGAGATGGCATTATAAAATGCACAGAAACTTTATGAATTAACATGTTCACTTAACAATCCTGTTCATAAACTCACATGATGATTTAAAAACCTTCACATCAACAATAGAAAACTGTCTAAATAAGGTACAGCGAAATCTCTTCTGAAGTCATTAGAAATGATGTCATAAAAAAGAATGAGATCATGGCTTTGCAGCAACATGGATGGAGCTAGAGGCCATTATCCTACATTAACTAACACAGGAACAGAAAACCAGATGCCGCAGGTTCTCACATGTAAGTGGGAGCTAAACTTCGAATACATATGGGCATAAAGAAGAATACAAGCACCGGCACCGACTTGCGGGTGGAGGGTGGAAGGAGGGAGAAGGTGGAGACACTACCTACTTTGTATTATGCATATTACCTGGGTGACAGAATAATCCGTACACCAAAACCCCACAACATGCAATTCACCTGTATAACAAACCCGCACATGTACCCCTGAATCTAAAATAAAAGTTAAAAAAAGGACACCAAATTCTTTTCTAAATTTTATTTTTATCTTAAGTTCCAGGGTACTTGTGCAGGATATGCAGTTTGTTACATAGGCAAACATGCTATAGTGATTTGCTGCACCTGTTAACCAATCACCCAGATATTAAGCCCAGCATGCATTAGCTTTTCCTAATGCTCTCCTTCCCCCCATCTCACCCCCAACAGGCCCCAGTGTGTGTTGTTCCCTTCCCTGTGACCATGTGTTCTCATTGTTCAGCTCCCATTTATAAGTGAGGACATGTGGTGTTTGGTTTTCTGCTCCTGCTTTAGTTTGCTGAGGATAATGGCTTCCAGCTCCAACCATGACCCTGCAAAGGATATGATCTCATTTTTTTATGGCTGCACTGTATTTCATGGTGTATATGTACCACATTTTCTTTATGCAATTAGACACCTAATTAAAAAAAGTAGTGTGGTAGATTGAAAAATGGTCAGCTCCCTCCCATGGGGGAGGTGGAATCTATTTCTCCACCCCTGGAATCTGGGCATGGCTATGTAACTGGTCTTAGCCAATAGGACATTAGCAAACACAAGCTAGCAGAGGCTTGGGAAGGGCTGTGCGTGGGTTTGCCCTCTCCTACTTCAGTGACCTTCTGCCACCCACTGTATGTAGGATCTCAGGTTGGCCTCCTGGAAGCTAAGAAAGTATAAGGAGAGAGGACCCAACTGACCCAACAGAGTGAGGCCATCCTAGACCTTCCAGCCCTTGCCAAGCCAGCCCACAATGGGGGAACCATCCAGCTGACTTACAGAATTATGAGAGACTAGACATGATTGTTGTTTAAAGACACTAAATTTGGGGTGCTGTTGAATGGTGTGGAAGAGGTGTATTGCTTAGAGGGATCATATGATTTATTGTCTAAACGAGGACATTTTTGACAGTGAAAGAAGTCACTATGAATCATTATGCCAGAACAAGGCGTATAACCCAGTATGGTCTTGGGCAAACAGGGATTCAGGTAACCCTACTCATAACTGGACAGTAATGAGCAAAAGGTAAGTACAAGAGTATGCATAGCATAATCGCAACTCTAAGCATTACACTAAATACAATGTGGTCTCCTGGAACAGAAGAAGGACACGAGTGGAAAAACAGGTGAAATGCAGATGAAATCTGGTGTTTAGCTAATAGAAATGTATCAAAATGAATTTGTCACTTTTAATGAATGTCCAGTGGTACACAGGATGGTAACATTAAGGGAAACTGGGTGAAGAGTTAGGGCTAGGAATTCTGTGTGCTATCTTTGCAGCTTTTCTGGAAATTGAATATAACTCCAAAATACAAATTTTATTTTTGAAAAAAAAATATTTTACAATCATATGCACATATACTACCTGGGGCCAAGAAAACTCATGGGAATTCTCCCAGGTCTTAGGATATCTCCCTGTCAAGGTCTTGGGGAATCTTAGCTAGACTTTCCCCACTGCCATCACTACCACATGCTCCTAGCAGACCTTGCATTTGAGTAGCAAGGATCCCCACCAAGTTTCTAGAGTTTTGGGGGTTCCAGAGGAAGGGCCTGAAACTGTGGGCCAGGATGGGGTGTGGGATCCCCAAACTGCCTCTTGGGACAGCTCGTCAGGCTTGATTAGAAGGCTCCCCACTGCCTGAAAGGTCAGGGAGGAAGAGAGGACCATCTACACAGTGGGTTTTCTGGGTGCTATCAAGGCCTCAAGACCCAGCCTTCTCTACTGATGTTCACTGAATCTATGACCAAGGCTTTGCAACTTTATCTTTAGTCCTGTGGGCTCCAGCCTTGTGTTCACAGTACACACTTCTGGGTGCTAGAATTGGGTTCTGAACTCACCTCTCTACATATTTCTACTGCAAAGGAGCCGTGTGGTCCTGCCAACACCCTCCCTTCCTCCAGGTCAGGTCCAATGGCCTCCCCGCTCTCCATAGAGACACTGCCATTGCACAATGTCTCCAAGCTATGGCCAGAAATGTCTATGGATACATTTTTTCTCCTTGTGTTTGATCCCGTCTCTCTCTTCCATTTAGACAGGTGACTAGCCAGCCCACATTCACAGCCTGTGAGAGAGGGATGTGGCCAGGCAGCCCAGAAATTTTCCTGGCTTTCATTTTCAAGAGCCTAATTTCTTGGGAGAGCCTAGTGCGTTGGTGAGAAGGTGTTTGTGGCACTAGGCTGAGAGCCCTGGGGACCAGGTATTTCCCCAACCCTATACAAAGGGGTTGGGGAGAAACGCAAACAGAGCAGGACAGGCAGATACCTGGCAGTGGCAGCCTGGATTCTGCTTCCTGGTGGCACTATGGAAGCAACTGCAAGACCCAGGGCCCTGGAGGAAGACACTACCTAGGCGTGAAGACTCAGGGGCTTAGAGCAGCCTCCTTGAGGAGGTTCCTATGTCCACTTGTCTGGAGTTAGCAGGAGCCCAGTGGCATTAGGGTTAACTATCACTGAGAACCAAACATCCCAACAGCAGTCCTGGCATCGCATGAGATTCTAGAACTTCACCTCAAGGGATAGGATCCCTAGAAAGACCAAGTTCTCTCCAACTTAAAGAACAGGTGCTCAACGTTGGAAATAAGTTGAATTACAGAAAACAACACAAGGACTTTTCCTGTCATGACATGTGTATCCACCTTGTTAATTTTACAGCTCAATCCACATGTCCAAAATGTCAAACGCAAGGAGAAAAACTGGCCAGGCACAGTAGCACATGCCTGTAATCCCAGCACTTTGGGAGACCAAAGTAGGTGAACTGCCTGAGCTCAGGAGTTCAAGGCCACCCTGGCCAACATGATGAAACCCCATGTCTACTAAAAATTCAAATATTAGCCGGGCAAGATGGCTCATGTCTATAGTCCCAGCTATTCCAGAGGCTGAGATGGGAGGATCACTTGAGCCTGGAAGGCAGAGGTTATAGTGAGCCAAGAGCACACCACTGCACTCCAGCCTAGGTGACAGAGCAAGACCCTGTCTCAAAAAAAAAAAAAAAAAGTTACTGCCTATGGAAACAGGAGGTTCCTGCCTAGAGGCAGCCCCTCTAGCTCAATGTGGAGCCTTAATAGTTATCTATATCCTAGGAGAACTTAGGACCTCGGGTAGGGGAGATGAGAAGAATCTGTGTCCCAAGGTTCCAGGGAGCATTTCCCCAACACACAGTACCTCCACTTTGCAGTACCATGCAACCTCCATCCTGCTGCTGAGGATGGAGGCTACAAACTCCCTGGACAGTGGATTCCAGGATCTAGAACAATCAGTGGGTACAGCTTTCTTATGAAATCAGAGCTGGGTGGACCCACATCTGAGGAGAGCATCCACAGCCTCTGACAGGTGCCCCCAGCCTCCAGTGTCAGATGCCTCTGACCCACACCTCCAAACTGCAAAGCTCTTGGAGCCACTCTGCTCCCCAATGCCCTCCAAACCCCTCCACCTGGCCACAGGCCCTGCATGCTTTGCTCTGTGCCTCCTCCTCCCTCACCCCTGTTCATTGCTTCTTTCAAGCTGTTTGCCAGTTACAAGAAGCTTCTTTCTGCAGCAAATGGGCCATGCCCTTTCTTGTGAGTGGGGCTGGAATGCTCCAGAACATGGGCCCAGATGGCCAGCCCAGGACCAAAGAGCTGGGAGTTGGCCTGCCTAGTCTGAAGGATGGCTTAGGGACAGGGTACAGGCCACACCTGCCTCCCACACTGGACCCTCAAAAGCACCCCTCCTGGATGACCCCTCCCACCCATACCAGATGGTGCAGAGGTGCTTCAGCCGCCTTTGCTGCAGGATGTTCTGGGTCTTCAGCATGACCTCTAGCTCCTTCTTCACAGCCGGGGGAGTACGGATACTCTCATTGGCCATGAATTCACTGGGTGGCCAGACACGTTGGCACCATAAAAGGGGGAGGAGGAGCAGGGCGGGTGTGAGAGCGGGGAATAGAACCGTGGTGAGAACATTCAGAGTCCCAGCACCCCTTCCCTAGCACCACCCCAGCCCCTTCCTCCCCAGCCTCTGCTTCTCCTCCAGGACCCTAAAGAAAGGAGAGAGACAGGGAGAGTGGGAGAAACAAAGGAGGGAGAAGTGGAGGAAAGAACAGAGGGATCCTCAGGTCAGTGGAGCTCTGGCACCAACAGCATGAGACCAGCAGGCTCAGACGTGGTGGAGTCCTGACCGCCGCCTGCCTGTTCTGTTAACTTTGGTCAAGTCCTTCTACTCTGAGCCTCTGTTTCTTCTTCTGTAAAATGGAATGCATGATCATGCCTTTCTCATTGGCACTTGCAAGCACTCAGTAAAATGACGGAAGCAAGGCCCCTAGCACTGTGCTTGGCTCATGGGAAATGCCCAGTAAACGGCAGCTGTTGCCATCACTGCCGTTTGGCATTTATAACAGCGCCCCAGTTCCAAGCCCAGATACGTGCTTTCTATGCAGTATCTCGCTGGATGACTGAAGTTCCGTCACAGGTCCTTTAGGATGCCTGCTTTGTGTGGGAAGAGATAGACTTCGAATATTCAAGGGCTTGGTCAAGGTCACGTGAAAAGGCAAGGTGGAGCTAGGCCCTGGTACATTTTTCCTTCCTCCACAGCAAAAGTGCCACTTGGCAGAGGAGGCATGGGGAAAGGACCTGTCTTCACCCTCCCTCCCATGGGAGGGAGGAAACACTCTCCCCAAGGGTGGGAAGTGTTTGCCTGAAAGATGTCCATTCGTTCGGGCCCAGCGTCCACAGGTTTATGAGCGGTAATAAACAGTGGAAGTTATACAGATAATTAGATGAATGCTTTCCAGCTATTTGTAGGGAGATCAGAGAATGGTCATGAAACAAGGTTCATGAATAAAATATGAAACTGCATACAGTGTATGGATCCAGAAGAGCCTGGGAGAAAATATACCAAAATATTTGCTATGTTTCTCACTGTGAGAAGAGATTAGTGGTGATTTTTAATTTATTCTTTATACCTTTATCTATTTCTAACTTTAAAAAGGACACAGAGAGACAGCAGCATTTTTAGTTAATGCGAAAAGGGAGGGAGAATGCCACCCCGGACTTTGCCAGCCCCTGATGGGCTGGAGAAGGAGCTGTGTGTGGTGTGGGCAGCACTGACCTGAAATTTTGCAGCACAGCCTCCTTCTTGAGAGCCTTCCAGGTGTCCACCAGGCCTTGCCAGCGGTGGTGGCTGTCCAGCTCCTGTTGCAGGGTGGACTCCATCAGGTTGACAAACAGCTGGGTGATGGCCTTCCGGTTGCCCAGCAGGGCATAGTTCATGACCTGTGGTCACAGGTGGACAGGGCTCTAGACAGGGCAGGGTCTCTCTCAGGTCAGGGCAAGGCTCAGTTAAAGAGGGGCAGTGGGAGGCTGGAGGGAGTATGTGTAGGCTGAGGGCTGTGCGAGGGGTGGGTGCAGGGCCTGAGGGGGACTGAGGGGTCAGTGGGCACTCGAAGAAGCTGCCTGGAGCTGGGTAGCCACGGACAAGGTTCTTCCTTGAAGGCTTTACCACAGACTCTGACTGCATAAGCTTCAGCCCAGCTCCAAGGTCACTTTAGATGGTTTGTTAAAGAAGGTGAAAGGAGCTAGGCACTCAGTGAGCTCTAAGTGTTTACTCTTTTTTAAAAATTTCTTCCAAAAACAGAGTGCGTGTGCCATCAGATATGAGCCACATAAGGTTGTTAGGAGAACCGAGACCCAGTGGGAAAATAAGGCCAGAGCTAGAATATTCTTCAGCAGTCCTCCCAAGAGAACCTGGGCACCCTTGGCATGGGCGTGGGGATGATCCTTCATTGCATGGCAATGTTTTGCCCTTTAGTATCCTTGCCCCTGCTTAGATAAGAGTAACTTTCCCCATCCTCCCCAGCTCCAAATGCCTCCTCGAATTTCCCAAAGCCCTCTGGGGAGGTGGCAGTATGCTGGGGCAGTGACTGAGAACCCTGCCAAGCTCAGAGGCTAGAAATTCCAGTAATGCTTTTCAGTGGAGCCTGAGGCTTGATGTTAGCCGTACTTCCTAGCTGGGGGGCATTGGCAAGTATTTCCTCAACCTACAGATCCACAGCCCTAAGATGGGGTTAATGCTATTTATAACATAGGGATTTTGTGAAAATAAATGAGAAAAATGCAGGTAGAGCAGGTAGCAGATGCAAGTTGTAATAATGAGTAGAAACATAGGGAAGTGAAGCAGTGAAATGTACCCAGGACACAAGTCCTTGACTCCCCCAGTGGATAAAACACGTACAACTTAGGAGCCCTCCCTGATCTCAGAAGACAGCTACCACAGCTGAACTCTTTTTAATTATCCTCCCAACAAGTCCTGACAGGTATTACAGGCAGTCCTCAACTTACGATGGCTTGACACGATTTTTCAACTTTATCATGGGCTTATGGAGGTGTTAAAGGCATTTCTGACTGACAGTACTTTCTACTGATGATGAGTGTATTGGGAAGTGACCCTATCATAAGTGGAGGAACATCTATATCATCTTCATTTTATGGACACAGTAAGCTCCAGGGTCCGGGCTGAGCCACTTCAGAAGCTTCCACATCTGGGCAGTGGAGAAGGTCCGTGCTCACTCCTTGCCTGTGCTTTATCTGGGTCACCATGGCGTGCATGTGGGCTGGACCCATCTGTGATTCTGAACACTGTCCTCTTTTCAGCCTGCTGTGCTGCCAGGAGGCCCCTTATCCAGCAAGCTCAGCTCAGTGCACAAGACCAGAAAACGCACAAAAGCAAAATGTGCCTTTGGCCAGCCAAAAGAGGAGTCCTCTCTCACAGCAGAGGAGTTGGACTTTGCTCTGACTTTGGAGACATCATAAACAACCTTGAATTTTGTGTTTTCCACCCCAAGGAAAGAAGCAGGGGGAGGCTGGGGGCATGGACAGGGGAAAGCAGTGGGGACAGAGCCAAGAGGCAGGCTCAGCAACGGATACCGACCACTGGTAGGAAGACAGGCAAGAACAGGCAGAAAACTAGGCATAGCAGGCAGGGCAGGTCACTCATGAAGGTGGAAACTCTGAGACAACGGTAGCCCCAAGATGATGACTCCATAGTGTGGCGCCTATTGCACTGCACACAGTAGCTGAGACATGGCCTAGTAGGTGCTCAGTAATGTCACCAGCACTCCAGATAATAGCACTATATTAGGTATGTCTGGTTGAAGATGGCAAGGAAATATGAAATGCACTTTAGAAAGATCTCTACTGAAAATGCTTACAATAGCAAGGACTCTGCTTCTCTACCTAAGAGGCCCACCTGAGCCCCTTAGAAATGTAATAGATGAGAAGCCCACTTTTCCTGAGACACCAGACACCAGGCTCGGGGTGCCCTGGGTTTCCCGGGTTCCTGGTCCTGCTCCTTCCCCCATGGGCTGATCCCTGCACAAGAAAACCACTCACCATGGCTTCTTTATTTATCAGCCTGTACACATCGGGCCGCATGAGGTAGGAAGTTTTCTCTATGATTTCTGCATATTTCTTCAACACGCTTTTTAGCTGGAAATGACAAGGCATCAAACTTAGTGGTTCATTTCCGGGAGAATTAAAAGGAAACAGAAGGATGCCTAATAAACCTGGCAAGTAAAAATCACCATGGAGCCCATCTGCAGCCAACTCACTTTATTGGCTCGGGAGAACTCCAGCGAGTGCAGAGCCTCATCCACCTCCTTA
Organism: Cebus imitator; assembly: GCF_001604975.1. Lineage (NCBI taxonomy): Eukaryota > Metazoa > Chordata > Mammalia > Primates > Cebidae > Cebus > Cebus imitator. Next base: position 4,807,111 of record NW_016107464.1, on the reverse strand, counting down.
ATTTCCTGCTTCTGGAGCAGGAACATCCTGGCCACCTTATCCTGCAGCTCCAGCAGGGCCTATGCAGAGAAGTTTGGGTCTGGCTAGGAGCCGGTGGGAGGGAGGGAAGAAGCAGGACCCGGGTGGGGCAGGCCCAGCCACAAAGAGACCCCTACTTGGATGGTGTAGTCCTCAAGGTTGGTGTCGTTTTCCACCTTTAGGAAGAGACGATTAATATCTTCGTCAGATTCGGTCAGCTTCGTCAAAAAAAGTCCCCCTGTGTCCACGATAAGAGGTTCCATTTCCTGCAACAGGCCAGGGGGATGATGGCCATGGCATCAGCACCCTGGGGAAGGAGGGACCCCTCCCTGTCATGGGGGAAGTGCCAGGCATGGCTCCATCTCAAAAATCATGATCACTGTCTACACCTAAGGAGTTAAGGCTCACTAGTCAGCTTTCAGCCACACCACACGCTCTGTGCTGAGCCCTTCCTCTTGGCTCATTTGACCCTCATCTCACTCTTTGAATTGGCTGCTGACATTGGGCCTAGCCTACGGTTGATGCTCAACAAATATTCATTAAAGAAATGGCCAAATGAAAGAATGGCCAAGTTTACTTCAGATGAGGAAACTGGGGCTCAGGTAGATGGCTTAACCAAAGCCACAGAGCTCAAGGGTGAAAGCAGACCTGGCACCTAGCTGGGACGTATGAAGAAACATGGCTGGGAGCCTGTAGTTGGTGCTTCGGGCACAGAGCCAGCTCCAGGAATCCAGGGCAGGGCAACAAAGGTCAGAGAAGACTCAGGGAGAAGGGGACAAAGGGAAATCCAGGGCTCGGGGCAATCCAGAAGGACAAAGACTGGTCTTGTTTAGGGAACGCTCCAGACACCAATGTGTCTACAGATGAGGTCTCTGGAGAGGAAAGAGAGCTGAATGCAGGGCAGTGCTGGGCTGTCACGAGGGATGTGTCATTCTGCTCTTCATCAGCAGGACCGAGCAGGGAGGCCGACGGCTAGGCTTTGGTATCAGACCTGGGCGTGGAGGGCAGTTCTGACTTGGGCCCTTATGTACCATGTTGGGTGAGACTCTCCAGGCCCCAATGCAAAATACGGTAATAATGGCACATGACTCGTAGGGCTTTTCCAAGAACTGCGGGGAGCTCTGCTCACAAACACTCACATGGTCAGGCATGGCCCCTAGGGCTCCATCTGTCTACGGCTCTCTGAGCCACTGAGGTCCCCTCAGCTGGCAGGCGGAAGGGAGGCTGGGAGCAATGACACATCCGCCTTCGGAATGTTACAGGAAGGGAAGATGAGGGAGAGGGAGGATTCTCACCCTTCCGACCTGCGCGATCTCCTCCTGAAAGCTGGCCAGAGCGCTTTCGTAGCTCCTCCTCTTGTGTTCTTCTCGTCCTTGAAGGGTGCTGGTGCTTATCTTCTCAGGAACTGTGGAGCAACAACAGAGGTGATGAGGCTGCCCTCAGAGCTCTCGGGAAAAGGCAGCACAGGCAGACAGCCCTGCACACCAAGGCCTGGCTCAGAAGGGGGACCCCAGAGCCAGGCCAGGGTGGCAGAGGCCTAAGGAAAAAGAAAAAAGATGATGGTGAGCCATGAGTGCTAGAGGGACTGAGGCCTCAGATACAGTTAAAAGCTGAAAAAGCTCCAGATTAGTGTGCATAGAATGTCTTTTAAAAAATTTCTATGGAAGCAAATACATATAGAAGTGGTAATTGCCAGCACTTCCATAGCACTTCCTGTGTAGTAGGTATTGTTCAAACTCAGCTAGTCTTCATGCTGAGGCCAAGAGGCGGCTTCCATCCCTAGCCTCATTTTACAAGTGACTGGGCAGGGATCTGGGCACTTTCTTCCAGGACAATGCTCTCACCGAATGTTCTGCTGTCCCCTTTATCCATGTGGGATGCTGGATGCCACGTGGGTTAATGAGGGTGGGTTGGGTAGGGGCTGATGACTCTCTTTGGAGAGAAGAGGTGTCATGGTGAAGGGGAAGGTTTTACTTTTTCTCTCCTTTCTTTGTTTTTCTACAGTGAGCATGTATTACTTTTTTAACCATAAAGAAAAAAGGCTTCTATATTAGGATAAAGTCAAGCTAGGACAATGCAGTAGCAAGGAAGAAAATGCAGATGAGAAATACTGCTGGGAACCTGCAAGAAAGCCAGTGGCATCCTTTAGCCACCCGTTTTTCATCAGTAACTGCCCTCCCTGCAGACAGCCCCTGTCCTCCCCCAGCTCCCTGCACAGGGGCGGACTCTCGGGTGAGATGCTTAGGGAGAATGCACTCCAGGTGGCTGGGCTGAGGAACACAGTGGGAGCCTCAGGGCCCTCCTCAGAGGAGTAGCCAGGAGACCTCCCCACCTCCCACCCAGGGCTCTCCCTGGCCCAGGATGGGCTTGCCTCAGGGGTGAATGGAGGCTCACCCATAGTGTCCATGAGACCCCGCACTTCTCGGGCAGCGATGGTGCTCTCACTTTCCCGGGCTTTTTCCCTCTTGGTTCTTTCCTTTTCCCTGAGACACAAGCAGAGATGAGTGAAGTCCCAGCTCCTGATTCATGGCAGCTCTGGCACATGAGGGCACCAGGAGGTAGTTCTCTAGAGGGACTGTGGGCAGCAGCAATGGGCTAGGCACATCCCAATTCCAGAGAGCCCTGAGGCAGTGCCCAGGCTCCCAACAAAAACTGCCTGAGGTCCCCTGCCAGCAGACACCGTGGATGCCTAGGTGAGAGGTCAGGTCCCTGTCTTCAGGGAGCTTGCTCTGGCTCTGGTGGTAAGCCAAGTCTGGATGATGAGCCTAAGCCACTTGCCACCTGGGGAAACTGAGGATCAGAGGGGTACGAGCAGCCCAGTGAAGCCAGATCATGCTAGCTCTTGGCATGTATGTTCATTTGCTCCTTCAGTAATCCATCCTATGAGGTACTTGGGGTAACCCCATTTTCCAGAAAGGGGGAAGGGGCTTAGAGGAACCCCAGAGTGCAGCAGAGCAGAGACTGCAAGATCAATCCTTGTGACAACAAGGCCCATGGAATTTGGGTGAGGGAGGAGAGAGCTGGGGTCCCAGGAGGAACTATTTCAACAGGGAGGACCAGCGGGTGGATGTGACGTCAGCTTTGGAATTGACATCTATCAATGCCCTGTCCTTGGGGCAAGCACCACAGAAATCCCGCAGCTCTCAGTTACTGCTGCTATTCCTTGGGCCCCCCACACGTCCAGTACTTTCCAGCTAACTTCTCATTTAGTCTTCAGTGTAGACCTAGCAGGGAGGAAGCTACTGGGCCTGGGCTGCAGCAGATGGGGCCCAAGCCTGTCTTCTAGAGACAGGTCTTTCAGGCCTTGTCATTCTAAATGCCCCTGGACCAAGGCAGCCCTATAGGAGTGGACATGATGACACCTGCTGTCAACTCTGGCTTCTTGGTCACTTGCCCCAGGGACTCGGGGCTTGGTTTATACCGGTAGTGATTTACTCCCTGGCCCGGGCTGGTCTTCACTCACCCAGGGGTCTGCGCACATAGGTAGACTGGCCTTGGCTGAGTGAATCTTCAAGTACCTGCACTCTTTGCTTTGATGGCTGAGGAAGACAGGGTGCCCTGGCTCTGCCACTCATGTGTTCAGCCCAGTCTTGCCTCTGCTTAGCCCTGCAAAGTGTCTAGGGGGAGTTGGCCCCGATGGATGGTTCCTCTAGATTCCCACCTGGGGCATCAGGCTGCCTGTAACCCTGGACCCCCATTTGGGGGGCATCAGGCAGGGTGAGATGGGCTAGAGAACGCTGACCTCAAGTCTGAGCTTGAGTGGGCCAGTGGATTTTTCCATCTGTCAGGAGTTAAGGGCATGAGGGTCAGAAGCTTTGGGGGTGGTTTCCCTGGGAAAATTCCAAGGCCAGGTCAGGGCAGAGAACTGTACTCAGCAATGGGTCTGTCTCTGTCCCAAAGAGGGTGAAAGGAACAACCAAGACAGGCAGAGGAGGCCTGCTTTCTGTCTCAGAGTCCCAGGCCCAGCAAGGGCTTATGGCTTGTGTAGAACTCAAAGTGCCTAAGGGAAGTTCTGCTCCTGCTCTATTCTCTCAAGAACCCTGGGAAGAAGATCTTTTTCTTCCTTTTCCCCATAGCTGAGAGTCAGAGCTCAGCAATCTAAAATGGCATGCTTAGGAACTTCTGAACTTGGAAGTTCACCAGAAACTCCTGATCTCCAAACCTGACCCCACCTGCTCTCATCTCAGGGAGCTTCATTTCCACTGTTTGCCCAGCACTCAGGGAAGAGACCAAGGGCTCTCAGGAGCCCTCTCCTCCCCTCCAATTCATCACTAGGTCTCATGAGTTTTGCCTCCAAGAGACACACAAGGCCTACCCCTACTTTCCCTGTCACAGCCACCTGCAAGGTTACAAGGACAACTGCAGTGTCTTGTGCCCTGGCCTTCTGCCTCTCCCTGAAGCCCCCTACATTCTGCACAGAGCTGCCTGAGGGACTTCAAAACTGCAAATCAGCTGCTCACGGCGGTAAAATTCAAAATACTGACCGTGGCCTGAAAGGCTGCTCCCAGCCTCATCTCCTGCCCTCTCTCAGGGTCCCTCACCTTCAGCCTTCTGGAGTGAATCAAGACCACCTTTCTCAGAGCCTTGTCCCCATACTGCACCCTCTGGTTTCAGCCAAGGCCCTTCCTCAGAGAATACTATTGGGAACAGTCCCTTACAGTCCTGACCCCTGTCCCATAGCCCCTGTCCCCTTAGTCAGAGCCTTTCTGCCATTTGGGGGATGCGCTTATTTATTTACTTTTGAGGTCTCAAGTTTCTTAGGGGCAGGATCCCCATACCCAGTGCCTGGCCCTAGGCACTTAATCAATAATGATTGTGGGAGTGGGGGAACGGGGCGAGAGAAGCAAACCATCCTGCAAAGTAGGTATTAACCTCCCTGCTTTAGGGATGGTACTAGAGACTTTCTTCCTACAGGCTACTCATCTTGTGCCGGCTCTTTTTGAGTTTTTGAAGGCTCAGGGTACCCTAGTGCATGAGGGCAAGGCATGGACAGCAGAACCTACCTGTAGAGAACAGGGTTTTCCATATTCCAGTCATTGGGGAGGCCATGCATCCACCTCTGCTGTCGGGGAGACATCACCTCCCCTTCAGGAGCCTCCACCTTCCTCATCATGGGCATCCTGCCACTCTTCAGGGTCACAGCATGCTCTGCAGCCCGCTTCCTGGTGGCTGCCAGGGAGTGGACCAGCTGCACCTGAATCCAGGGAAGACCAGGGATGGGGAAGTGGTCAGAGCTGCTGACTCCCAGCACTCTCAGGCTGATGGTGGCTGTCTAGAAAGACATCTGGAGGGCTTCCCCCGGGAAGGCACTTTTGAGGAAGGCCTTCAACCCCAGGGCCCTCCCCACAGGAGAGCGCTCCTCCCTGTCACAGTCACTCCACCACTTCAACGAAGGCCTGTTTTTAAGAAACTTAAACAAAGATTGAGATGAACATCTCAGCCTTTTTTATAATCACAAGAAATTGGAAAAACAGAACTGACTAATAGTAGGGATTGGCTGAGTAAACATGGCATGTCCCTTTGATGGAACGTTAGGCATTTATTAAAGATGAGACATGTGAAGACTTTTTTATGACCTGAGGAAATGCTTAGGAGATGATATATGGTTAAACATATCACTTAAAAGCATATATTAAAAATTATAACCAAAATTATACAGTATGATCTCAAAATTTAAAATGCATAGAAAAAGGCCCTGGATGAAGGGTGCCAAGAGTTAAGAATGGGCTTACAGCCGGGCGCGGTGGCTCACGCCTATAATCCCAGCACTTTGGGAGGCTGAGGCGGGTGGATCACGAGGTCAAGAGATCGAGACCATCCTGGTCAACATGGTGAAACCCCGTCTCTACTAAAAATACAAAACATTAGCTGGGCATGGTGGCACGTGCCTGTAATCCCAGCTACTCAGGAGGCTGAGGCAGGAGAATTGCCTGAACCCAGGAGGCGGAGGTTGCGGTGAGCCGAGATCGTGCCATTGCACTCCAGCCTGGGTAACAAGAGCAAAACCCAAAAAAAAAAAAAAAAAAAAAAAAAAAAAAAAAAAAAAAAAAAAAAAAAAAAAAAAAAAAAAAAAGAATGGGCTTACAGACAGCAGGATCGTGTGAGTGATGTAATTGGTTTTTGGTCTCTTTATACTTATATAATTTGCAGAGGTTCTACAGAAAATTATTTAGGGCTCAAATGAGGAATGCAAATCCCTTTTAAATAAGCAGTACAGAACTTCAAAGGAAGGATTCGGGTCTGTGTGTTTCTTTTAAGATCTTGTTTTGTCTATACAGTGCTTTAGAGAGGACAAGGCAGTTTTAACAACCTGCACTGTTGTCAAGAGGGCTTTATTTTAATATAGTTATGGGAGTCCTAGATCAATGAGCAGGCAGCCACTCAGCATGGTGAAATACATGGGTACCCATGGGCGTGGAAAAGGATCTGTGAGATACTGTTACGGAGAAAAAGCAGATTTCAAAATACTAATCCAGAATAAAACCTATTTTTTACATACAAAAATTAGACATGCTTTTACGCATGGGAAAAAGACAGAGGTCACCCAGTGGTTCCATCCGGGCTATTTCTGAGTAATTTACATTTAAAATTATAATTTAGGTTTTCGAATTTTCAAGAAATGACATTCTAATTTTGTATTGGTACAATTTAAGAACCAGTAAGAATTATTTTAAAAATCAAAGTAATCTCAAAGCCCTTGTTTTATTCAGTTTCCAGTAGGGAAGTCCTTGGAGGGAGGGAGGGAGGTTTGGGAGAAAGCAAGGGAAAGGGGATGGAGTCAGGAGAACAGAGGGCGGGCCCTACCTCTGCCTGGAAGATCTGCTGGTAGGCTTTCCCATTCGGAACCTGGGTCACCTTCCCCACTGACGACATCTTGGCTGATGACTGGATGTCCTTGCTGGGAAGCCGTCGTCCAGGAAACACGTCTGGCGTCTCAACTCCAACTTCTGAGGCTGGGAAACCGCCTGACCCTAGCTCAGGTTCAGGTCCAGGCGGGACGACGTCTGGCCTCGAGGGGGCACCCCAGGGCAGGACTCCCGGGGAGGGACCCTCTGCGGGGGGGTTGAGGGGGCGGGGCCCGTAACTCAGGGTTTTAACTTTTAACAAAACAATGAAAGTAACCTCAGATGAGCCCCGAACTCGAGGAGGAGTCCGGTTCTCCCCGCCGTGCAGGGCGCAAATCCGAAGGGACTTTGGGAACGTGAATAATACAGGATTATTGTTTGTGCCTCACTCTGCCATGCTCTTCCGGGACAAGTCAACAGCGCTCAAGGTGTCAGTTAGGCCTGGAACCCCAGCGCAGCACTGAACTTGCATCCGTGACCCTAACCCACCCTCCATGGGACACTGGGAGGGCGAATAGGAGGGAGAATGGCCTGATTCACGCTAACTAGGCGCCTATTGGGTGCTGAGAAGACTCAGTCAGCCTCTCCCATCCTCCTCCTTAGCTCCCCGGGTAGACTAAGCAGCCCCTGGACGTCCCCCTGAGCCCGGCAGATTGGAGGGAGGTCTTGCGCCTTGCTTGGCCGCGTCCCCGCCTGTAGAAAGCACCTCTCCAGGCAGCCAGGGCCGATCCAGCAACTGCAGCTGGACGCCCATGGTCTCCAAAGCAACGCGGAGGGGAGGGACTGTGCCGGCCCCGCCCATGCTATTCTTCCCAGGGAAGGGAGGTTGCCCTTAGCAATGGGAGCGCCCCATACAGAGTAGTGAAACTCAACTACTTCCTTCAATGCCGGTTTCTCCTCTCTACAAGGACTCCAACTCCAGGGCTGCCAGGAGCGGCACAATTAAATGTTCTGAAAGGTGGTAGGATATATGAGATGTAGCATTGAGCCATCATGATCCACAAAGTCCATCCTATCTTATTTGCCTTGGCTAAAACCAATCTCTGCTGGGAGACAGCACCCGGTAATGTTTGCCTGTAAGAAAGAAGCTGAAAGACTCTGGAAGAGACTATCTCTTTCTCAGTTTAAAAGAGGTTGAGAGCTCAGAATTCAGGATCAAGGCTTGCCTGGCCAGAGATGAAAATGCTTGTAGTTGGCACTAGACATGGCCTAGGGTTTCCCATATATATGAGACACCAGCGCCTTCTCAGAGAATCCCTCCCTTTGGCAGTGATATGTTACAATTGCTACTAAATGCTCCCTTTGCCAATTTTCTAGAATCAGTGATTGTTCTGTCCAGACTAGAATCAGAAATTAAGAAATGGTGAGTATAAAACCCTTTCATTCTCATTCTTTGGTCCTGGTATTATTAACAAGGGGAAGTACTATAACAATTATTAGATTCATTTTATCTGGAAAAAGAAAATGACCACCATAAGAGCAAATATTTAAAGAGAAGATTTAATACCTACAATAACAATAAGAGGGGTACCTTAATTTACCCATTTTTAAGATTAAGAAACTGAAGTTCAGAGTCAGTAACTTGGCCAAGATCTTCAAGACAGGAAGATCTAGGATATGAATCTAGACCCTGTAATTCGAGTCTTGAACCATCTGACCTGTGACTAACCAGAAAAAAAGTTATTTAACCAACTGATTGGATGTGCATATTGAAGCATAGCAAACATATCTAAAAGTATGAAAATCATTTATATAGCTCAATGAATTATCTGAAAGAAATGTGCCCAGTACCCAGTACCCAGTACCCATAAGAAATAAAGCATTACTAACTCTCTAGAAGCCCCTTTTGTGTACCTGTCCCAAGTCATTGCCCTCTCTCCCCCCAGGAGAACAAATATTCTAACTTCTGAATTAGTTTTGCTTCTTTAAAATTTTTATTTAAATGGAACCATACAGAATGGACTCTTTTGGGCTTATTTCATTATGTTTGTAAGTTTTATACTTTTTTT